>NW_028227259.1:131291488-131473988 GCF_978045245.1 Mus caroli | reverse complement strand
ACCAGGTGATCTCTGTTAGCTTGTACAGAAAATGAAGTGGATGTTAGTTCAGTGCTGGTGGTGGTGGTGGGGAACAGCAGCAAGAGTGAGGTCTTAAGAAAACTGAGAGTCGCAGGTCCTCCTTATGTGTCATAAAGAAAATGATTTTATTATTATTATTATTTCACAAAGCATTTTAATGTTTCACCAATTTGGGGGAGGGGGCTGCACTTATGGCATTAATATTCAAATCATTCTCCTTTCCTATTCTCTTCATTTCCTGGTAGGATATGGCCCAATACTGCCTTCCAACAACCTCACATGGTGTCAGGATTTAGACTGCAGGCAACCCTGCAGGCTTTGCCCAAGACTCAGTAGATGAAGTATGACACTTGGCTATAGAACATGGCTGGCCGGGGCTCTTCCATATCCTGCAGGGCAGGGACAGATGAGGGAGGAAAGAAGACCCTTGCTCTATGTTGCCCGTGACAGCAAATTGGCTTTAAAATAAGTCAGCTCCATACCACCTACTGGGCAGTGGACGGAGCCACCCAGAGGAGGGCTTGGCCTTTAACCTGAACACTGAGAGAGCAGGGTCAGGGTGGAATCTCCTGCGTGGGGTCAGGTCTAGGGACAAAGATGAAGAATGGGAAGGGAAGTCTGCCCTTTTTCCTTCAACCTCACATCCTGTGCATGTAGTGTCTGCACGGATGCTTGCCCTGCAGACTCAAGGACCTGGAAAAGGTCATGCCAAAGGCCGGGTAGGATATGAATATTAACCTTGTAATCTCAGTACTGGTGAGATGGAGAAAGGTGGATGGATGCCCAGAGCTCCATCGACAGCCAGCCTAGCCTGTCCATGAGCTTCAGACCAGTGAGGGACCCTGTCTTAAAAACTAAAGTGAACAGCTAATGGGGAATGGCATCTTAGGTTGACCTTTGCAATCTAATATGCTTCCACATACATACATACATACATACATACATGTGTACTTGCACACAGATGAACACACACACACACCGTACACATACACACACACAAACATGAACAAGCAGAGATGACTGATGAGGGACCCTGTGACTGGGTAAAGAGACCCCTGGGTGATGGAGGAGACATTACCTGGAGCCTGCATCCCTCTTCCAGATCATGTGTAGGCATGGCTTTTTCAGGCACTGCTTGCTCTTGGTCCATAGCAATGTGTTTGTTTGTCACAGGAGACTTAACACAGCTGACTACCTGCACTTTCCCTAATCCGGTCATTTCACAAGTTAGGAGGCCCCGTGACCCTGGGCGTGGGTGGGAGGGATGTATGGCTGTTGGCAGTCGGTGGTGAGGTTGGTTGGGTGGCTGGTTGACAGTAATTAATCATAGGTTTCAAATCAGCTAGTCAGAGGATTTTGAGTGCTTTCAGTACAGAGAAACAAAAAGTGTCTGCAGGGACGGCTATGCCAATGAGCCCGATAGACGGTGGCATGTTGTGCCCATTCATTCAAATGTCACACTGTGCCCTGAAAATAGAGAACATGAGTACATGACAATCAAAAATTAAAAAAAAAAAACTTTTTAAAAAAAACAAAAGTAGGATACCGAATCTGCTTAGAGATAGAGAGAGGGAATAACTCATGATATCTAGGAATGAAAAGGGCACACAACTCTCACAATCCCCTGGTCCCTTCCTCAGCCCCTCAGTCCCCCACCCCCCACCCCAGCCTCACGCTCTCAGGAATGGATCACACACACATGATTTGGCACTGCCTCAGGGTCATCAAGCAACCTGAGACGCTTTTCCCCCTGAGGAGAGTGGGGGCGGGGGGGGGGGGGGGCTCCCTCTTCTTTCAAGAGTCTGTGGGGCTGGGGGATGGCCAAGCATCAAACGTCCTTGGCCCGAGTCTGCTGTGGAGTGCTAAGTGTTTTGAGATTGGAAGCAGATGGCCTCCACCTCCTTCATAGGCACTGGGCATTAAAAAAAAAGAAAAAAGAAAAAAGAAAGAAAGAAAGGAAGAAAGAAAAAAAGAAAAGAAGAGAAGAGAAAAGAAAAGAAAAGAAAAGAAAAGAAAAGAAAAGAAAAGAATGAAAAGGAAGAGGAATGTGGGGAAATGTGTCTCCGCTTTTGCAGAGCCCCAGCCGCCTGAAACCAGTTCAAGATGTTGCCCATGAGGCACCCCCAATCCCCATGGATTTTCTTTAACCAGTGAGTCTGACCAGTAAAGAAGTCTGGACTTCAAAGGTTCGTTTTTACTGAGGTCTAGGAGAGGGCTGGGGCCAATCTGGCAATTTCCAATTGCCCCTAGCCATCGCCCATCCGTCAGCTGCCCCGCACAGATTTATAGGCAGACATCCTTAGAACTCAAGGTCACTGCACGGCATCTGTGCCCTGCAAGGCTTCTCCTCTGCCACCCGCCCTGGAAGAATGTCCCAAGATCGATCTCAGTGACATCAGTCATCTCTGTTCCCTGAAAACACCGAGAGAGGACAATGACTCCTACTTGGCCAACCCTTTAGGCTGCAGATGAGGAACCCCAGGCCTGTGGAGGAGAGATGAAGGATTTGGGAGCAGTTACGATGAAATTCGTGCATGAAAACTAAAAATCACATGGCCCACTTTCTCCTCCCTTGCTTGCCCCTGCACTGTAAGCAACATCAAGACACAGACCTCCTCACCTCTGGATTCCCCCAGAACCTGTACAGACCTTCATCGGAGGAGTACATCACCTGGGTTTGAACAAGTAGGGGTCATGAAGTACCTTGTCTCAGGGAAGCCTGGGCTAAGTAAGACTCTGTCTCAAACAACAACAACCCAGATAAATAGATAAATAAATAAGATAAAAATTTTCATAAAATTCATATAAGGATCTTCCAGAAGTCTGTGAGACCCACCAGGCTAATGAGTTCTGAGATAAGCACCAGGTTAGACCCCCAGCCCCAATAAGCTCGAATAGAACTAAACTGAGGACCGGCCCTCAACGCCAACCACCATAATTATTACTATTCCACCTGCAATTTCTTGGAACGTATTAAAAAATTAAAACCTCCTTCATCACTGGTCCTCTTGGGTGCTAAATTAATATTTTGCCTTCTCTGATATAAAACTTCACTCATTAGCACGCTTTCAAATTAGTTTTATCTTGCTATAAAGACTCATTAGCTGCCATCCTTAAATTAGAACCCATCAAGCCGCTGACAAAGCCACATGGATTTAATGATGAACATGAACACTCTGGCCCAAGAAAAACCACGCACCTCTCTTTAGGTGCTTGAGTTCTGTTGATGTGCCACCTGCCAGGTGTCTGAGCTTCTTCAGAATGGACGCAGAATGAGCTCGCTGTGCAGAAAGGATGGAGCCTGGGAAAAGGGCTCAGTTGGCAAAGTGATTGCCTCCAAAGCAGGAAGACCGGAGTTTTAGCCCTGGGACCCGTGTCGAAGAATCCAGCACTTGTGGGTCAGTCCCCGTCAGAGAAAACGTTTTGGTTTGGTTTGTGTTCCGCAGAGGACAGGGTGATTAAGACCAAGGCCCACAACGGGCCAACATGCATAGAGTAAGAGACTTCGGTGTGCCTGGCTTCTAAACAGTACATCTGTATCACGACCCTCTCCCTAAGGCTCAGGAATCATCTCGGAAGAGATGGCAGGAAGAAAAAAGTGGAAGCCGGCAGTAAAATATTGCACAGGAACCTACGGGGCTGTGACATCACTCACAAGACCTTTAAAGATCAACCTACAAAATCCCAGGATGCAAGGGATCAATCTCATGAGGTCCCACCCCTAACAGAGGAGCTACGAGCAGTTGATGGCTACTGGGGAGGGAGAGCCAGTTTCCTTCAGGGATGTGGCTCCTGAGAGACTGCGCATGCTCCAGGCAAGGGCCCTGTACTCAGGTACATCCAGGCAGCACTAAACCAGCTCCGTGGGTTTAAAAACAGAAAACAGAAAGTTGGGAGGGAAAAGTACTGGGAGGGATAGACGCAGAGATGGAGGGAAGACAGTGAGGAAGTGGGTTTGATCAAAACCCATTATATGCACGCATAGAGTTCTTAAGCAATAAATAAAAAGCCAGAACTTGTAATCCCAGAGCTGGGGATGCAGAGACTAGATGATGTGTGTAGCACTTTGCTAGGCAGGCCAGCAAGGTTTGCTTCCAAGTTCCAAGCCAGTGAGAGATCCTTTCTCAAAAATGAATGAATGAATGAATGAATGATAAATCAACAAGTGGATGTCTCCCAAAAAAATAAACCTAAACTTGCCCCCTGGCTTCTGTATGTGTGCAGACTTTACGAGCACATGCACTCCCCTCCCCCACCACATAGTCAAGGAAGCATAGCTATTAATACTCATTTGATTTAATGGGAAGAGTAGTTGTATCCAGCCCCCAAGCCCTAGCTATGAATGATAGCAAGAGAGAAGGTACTGGAACCTCTTCAAAGAGATAAAGGAGAGAGAGAAGCAAAAGTAAGTGGAGTATTGTTCTGCCCCTCTGTGACCTTTGCTACCCTGTGAGTGTGTGTGTGTGTGTGTGTGTGTGCATGTGTGTGTGTGTGTGTGTGTGTGAAGGACATCCTCCCACAAGCAGGTCTTCAGCCCCACAGAGTAGCATGGAGTCACAGAAGGTCATCTCTGCCAAGTAAGGGATGCTACAAGAAGCTAGGCCAGAAGAGCTTGCTACATGAGGTAGATCCTCCTCGTAGATCTGGTTGGTCACAGATGTCTGAAGTCTTACAATGGAAGAGACTTGATCTACCTAAAGATTCCAGGTTGTGGCATGGACAAGAGTGGCGAGCATGGCCTTTTGGTGATAACCCACCAAGCTCCAAGGACACCATGGTCACATGACCTGACTGACTATCTGTGCTCATTGACACCTGCAAATGTGGCCTGGGTCACCAGTGGTGGCTATGTCTCAGACACAGGGCTCCTTCTCCAGAAGAACCCATGGTTCCTCTCCTCTTCTACCAGAGTCACAGATAAACTCCTTCCACACAGAAGTGTCTTCCATTGAGAAACTCAAGTTCCCAACTTGCTCTCTGTCCTGCCCTCCCCATCTCCATTGACACTTCATGGTGGAGGACTTCCTTGCAAGGAGTGCAAAGGCACTGGGGGGGGGGGGGGCTGAGCTGAGAATTGAGGCCTCTCAAGGGCTTCCTAATGGAATGAATGAACGAACGAATGACAATAAATGAATGAATGGGTGAACAAATGAATGTGTGAATGAAAGAATAGTTGGATGAATGAGTGAACTGATGAATGCATGAATGGAGGAGTGAATGAGTGACTGAGCGAGCACATGATTGATCAAGGGAATGAAGAGATGAATGGTAGAGGAAACAGATGAATGGAAACACAACTGAATGCATGAGTGAGTGAATGAATGAATGAATGAAGTTGTTAATGGGTGAATGAGTGAATGAATGAGAAAATGAATGAGTGAATTAGTGAAGAGATGATGCAATGAGCAAAGAAATGAGTCATTTGTAAAGAGATGAGTCAACGAATAAAGTGTTAATGTTTGGTCTTGCTGCTTACTGTAACGGTAAGTCTGGGCCCCCAAGACCTGGAGTCTGCATGTAGACCCAAGTGACCCTGGTCTCCAAGTTATCTTTGATTGGTAAATAAAGATGTCAATGGACAATAGCTGAGCAAAAGAGACATAGGTGGGGTTTAGGATTTTGGGGCTTGGGTCAGAGGAGAACCACTAAAGGAATGAATGACCATCCCCACAGCAAAGTATACCTCTTGGCACCCCAAACCCAGTTCATGTGTCTTGGCTGGACACCAAGGCACCCACCACAGATGCTGACATGAAAGCTAACAGTGAGGACTATAGTTCCATCCTAAATCAAACTGGTTGGAGACAGCCCAGTGCTGTGTGAAGACATGCGTTTGACTCCTAGGATCTATGTGTAAGAAAAACAAAAACAAAAAACAAACAAATCAGGTATGGAGGTGTGAGTGAGCTTGTAATCTCAGCCTTGGGGAGGTAGAAACAGGCTTGCTGGGCAGCAGGCCCAGCCCTGATGATAAGAACCTGTCTCTGAAGTAAGGTGATAGCTCCTGAGGGAAGATCCATGAGCTCATCCTCTTGTCTCCACATGGTCATACACATGGGCACACGAAGCCTGTGTCCTCTCCTTGCATCGCTCATGTGGCAACCTGGGATCTGGTCATGACATTTGGACAAGGGAAAGCAATAAAACCACCTAGAATTGGAAGGAAGTTATAAGAACATTTCTAATGACAGAAGACACGATCAGCATATAGAAAATCCAAGTGAATCCATTACAATTACAGCTAATAAATTATATCAGTGGGGTGGCAAGATGCAGGATTAATACACAGACATCAATTGGATTGTGGTGTAAGGGACATCCTCAAATGACATTAAGAAGCCCTTTCTACTTAGCACAGCATCAAAAAGAATAAAGTACTTAGGAATAAACTTAACAAGGGAAGTTGAGACATGGACTCTGGAAGTCATAATGTATTGCAGAAGGAACTTAAAACCCAAGAGGCTGGGAAGACACGAGGCCAGGGACTGGGAGACACACACAGCTGGGATGGCAAACCTAATGACAGATTCAATGGCAATCCCCTGCAGAGTTCCTGCTGGCTTTTTCTGTAGAAAACAATACGTTAGTTCTATCACTCACAGGGAACCGTATGGAATCCAAAGTAGCCAGACTGAGTTTGAATGGAAAGAACAAATTCGCCACAAGTCACACTGTCCAGGTTTAAGCCTCACCATGAAGTTACGGTAATCAAGATGGAGAGCTGCCAACGCCAGGATGCTCATGGACCAACACCATGGAATTAGAGCCCAGAAGGAAACCCCTGTGTCTGTGAGCTACTGATTTTGTTTTCATGAGACAAGGCCATCCTACCGCAAAGACATGGACACATAATTTCACACCACAGACTGTGTACGCTCATGACAGAAGTATTTATCAAAGCTTCAAAGTGAAAAACAACTCAATTGCTCACCCATGGATAAATCAATAGATCAAACATGGTGAACCCACCATGATAGTTGGCCTTAACCATCAACGTGACATAATCTAAAATCACCTGGGAAGAGGGACTCTCTACTGTCTACATTGCATACATCTATAGGAATTGTCTTCACTAAGTTAACTGATAGGGGAAGGCCCAGTTGCCTGTGGGTGGCACCATTCCCTAGGCAGGTAGCCCTGGACTGTATAAGAATGGAGAGACTGAACTGAACACAAGCGAGCACCTGTACATGCATCTTTCTCTGCCCTTGACTATGAGTGTGATGAAACAAGTGGTTTCAAGTTTCTACCTTGACTCCCCCATAATGAAGGACTCTAACCTGGAACTGTAAGTAGAAATAAGCCCCTTTATCCCCTAAGTTGCCTTTCATCTGGCACTTTATCATATCAACAGACAGAAAACTAGCCTAGCCTTCATAATAGAATATTGACCAATCATGAAAACACACCACGAAATGAATGAGCATCAAAATCACTACGCCAAAAGAGAATGAAATCACTACCCCTACATATTGAACCATATGGATTACCATACATACCACAAGACCTTTTATTCTATGGAATGTTCTAGAACTCCATTGCTAAGAAAAAAATCTCAGCTGAGCAGATCTTCAGCAGTGGGTAGCACACAGTAATTGTGAGGGATGGGGACGAGTGGGTCTGCTTTAGAATTCATTCAGGATTTGTAGACTGTAAGAAAATATACTAAACTAGAAAGGATGGCTCATGACTCGGAGGCTCATAAATATGTAACTCTGGTGACATTAACCAATGTATAGCATAGTTTTACATGTAAATTCTACCTCAATAAAATGATTAATTTTGACTCCAGGAACCCCAACGCAGATTTACTTCTAACAGTGGATTTTTAAGAAGTAAACATTTCAAGTAGATGTTTAGGTAATACCTCAATCAATCTTCCAGTGTAAAAAGTGCTACATCCATAGATACATGTATGTGTGTATTATATATTATGTATTATGTATGTATGTGTGTATGCAATTGCTTAAGACACAGCTGCACTTGAGTTATCACCCAGCCCTCTTCTCCCTTGCAGCACGCTCTGCAGACTATTCTCAAAACAGTTATTGGAAACTTAGAATCTTGGGCCACAGAACAGAATACTCAGTATATCTGAACAGCTGTATGATCTTACCAGCCTCCTTCTCTAATCCCCCAG
The DNA here is from genome assembly GCF_978045245.1 of Mus caroli. Classification (NCBI taxonomy): domain Eukaryota; kingdom Metazoa; phylum Chordata; class Mammalia; order Rodentia; family Muridae; genus Mus; species Mus caroli. The sequence continues at coordinate 131,465,827 of NW_028227259.1, read as the reverse complement.
TGAGCCTGCATGGACTCCTCGCCTGCCCTCCATGTCCCCTTTGCCTACTAGGACTCTGCGGAGGCCCTCTTGGGCCCTGCTTTCTCTGCACTGTGAAGGGTACAGAGAGCCAGCTGTCAGCAACCCCAGCTCTGTAGTAGTACCCACCTGTGTCCCAAGGCTAAGGCAACTCCTCTCTGCCTGGGAGGGAATGGATGAGAGATCTGACCTCTTCCAGCTAACAGAAGGCATCTCCAGCCCCACCCTGCTGTGGGGCCTGGCATGGAATGGAGCTGCAGTGTGAGGCTGAGAATTCCATAGCCATCCACAGAAGACTAGAAGGGCTGTAGAAACCTTAGACCTGGCTGGTCTGCAGAGAGCCTGGCTTTGTCAGTGAAAGGAGCCACAAAGGATCCTTCTTGCTATACAAAACAGGAAGATCAGAAGAAATGGTGCTGACCGAACTCTTATAGAATGGGTACTGTCACCATAGCTGGGGCATCTGCTGGGAGCTGAGCCTTAGCTGCTCCAGAAATGATTTCTCAGGCAGAACAGACCACGAACATGACTTCTTGGTGGTGTTTTCATATGATGGTGGTCAGAAAGAGGATGCAAAGACAAAACAACAATAAAAGAATAAAGTTATAATAAAAACAAACAAACACACAAACAAACAAGCAAAAAAAGGAAACCAACCAAACCAACATAAAACAAAAGCCAGGACTTAGCACAGACTATCTTTTCTTACTTTCCCTCTTGCTAAAACCTGCAAAGTACTGCCAGGTGAACTTTAAGGGAGCGAATAGAGTGGGCTGTGAGCAAGAGAGATTATATTTATACACTTCGGCATAACTCAAAATGACAATGGTTTGAAAAGCAGATAGAGATTTATCTCTTACTCATTTAGAGTTCAAGGAGATGAGTTTATCTGAAGGCTGTTTGACCATCCCAGAGTTTGAGAGCCCCACCCCCACCCCCATTCCTTCTCTGCCTCCTACCTCCAGGCTGCTGCACAAGTTCCAGCCATCACATCTGCATCCTAATGAGCCTTAAGGAAAAAAAAAAAAAAAAAAAAAAAAAAAAAGGAGAAGTCTGCCATGGCTCTCTGGCGGACTCATCATAAGGTTGCATAGTCTACTCCTATTCATGCCACTTCCATCAAGTCTTTTTCGTCCTGATGCTTTGCAATGTCTCCTGCAATCTCGGAGATTAAAGGCTTTGAGGTTTCTGACTTCATCACATGACTAATCTTCACTGATGGATTTGTAATCTGGTGACCCTCTCAGGAGGTGGCATAAAGCAGGCCTTGGGATCTAGGAGCTGGTAATATGTCACTAGGGATGAACATCAGAAGTCATTTTCCAGACCTTGGTCCCTCCTGCTCTCTGCTTCTGTGATACCAGGATGTAACAATCTGTACTTGGCCACATCTCACCTCACGCTCCAGCCTCTCCTCACCTTGGCCAACTGTGGGCGGGGCCTCTGAAACTGTCAGCCAAAACCCAAACCGAACAAATCAAACCAACAAAAACCCAAGCCAAAACAAACAAACAAACAAAAAACACATTTAAGTTGATTTTCTCAGGCATTTATGTCGCAGCAATGGAATCTGAATAACACACTTAAAATGGCATGCTGACTGAGTCCTGACAAACCCTGAAATTGTGGAGAACACTGCACTAAAACACTTTAAGGAGCTTTAGAGTAAAATAAAGCGCCTGGGCCTAAGTGGCCACTAAGGTCAGGGTTGCCCTTGGACACCTTCCCTTTCCTTTTCCAAGCAAATGTGTCCACTGCGCAGTGCCCAATACTCAGGACAAGGAACAAAGTGATCTGGTGGCCGGACCTTTCCAAGCAGACACCCAGGGCAAGCAATCTCAAACAACATGGGAACAAGGGGGAACAAGGGCTCCTGGTGCTATCCCCAGGCTATTATCTTTGGGGGACCCATTTCAGTCCATGTTTAGATAAGTGGACACACTGACCAGTGTGAGCAGATGGACTTCCTGTTGAGGCATCAACTATAGTAGGTCTTTGCTTTTCTTCTATGTGAGTCTATTACGGTTCTAGATCGACTTATGCCTGGTTAGCTGTAAATTGTTAACTTGACACAATTTAGAGTCCTCTGAGAGGCACAGCCTCCATTAGGAGACTTCCCAGAACAACTCACCCGTGGGCATGTCTTTGGGCGTGGGGTGGGATTGTTTGGTTGTTAATTGATGTAGGAGGGCCCAGCCCACTGTGGGTGGCACCATTCCCTGGGCAGGCAGTCCTGGGCTGTATAAGAAAGCTATATAAGCATGCGACTGTGAGAGAACTAGGAGGGAGCATCCCCCACAGTTACTGCTTAAGTCCCTGCGCTGGCTTCCCTCAGTGGTGCACTCTAAGTTGTAAACTGCAATAAACCCTTTCTTTCCCTAAGTTGCTTTTGGTTCGAGTATTTTTGATCACCGGAGCAGAAAGAACAACTGGAAGAATGTGTAACAGCTCTCCAGAGTGCACCCAAAATACCCCTGGCATCTCCTGGCAACTAGAATGAGCTTTGATTTTTTTTTTTTTAACAGAATAAAACAGCTTAGAATGAAGAGCCTCAGGTAGACATTGTGAAGCAGGAGAGATGAAACACTGTTTGGATCTGGGGACATGAGGTGAAGACTTCAGAAAGTGTGGAAGCTCGGGACAGCTGCGCACCCTCAACTGCCAGGTATCCGCTTGTCAAGACAACCAGATTCTGAGCAGCAAGCAAGCAAGGTGGCTGGCCCTCCTGCTGGGTGGGCCCACAGATTGCCTCAGCAGAGCTACTTATGGGACATGGAGAGAACGCCAGGTCCTGCTGCTAGGACTCTCATCAAAAGTGCTAGATGCTGCAACCAAGCAGTGGAAAAGAACTTTGGGGGCAAGCAGGGGACTAAGGCTGTCCTTCATGTCGCCCAGGGAAGTCATTTTTGTGGAGGGTACAGTAGACCATGTGCCTGGGACCACCCTGAGTTGCAGACCTGTGTGATCTCTAAGCTCCTATCCTCTCCCTAACTCTGCAGAGAATAGCAACTGCAGAGAGAGTAGCCTTGCAGGACCAGCAGTGGACTGACCCCGCTCTGAGCCAAACCCTTCACAGACAAGCGAGGGAGAAATCTGACTGCCTCAGGACTCTCTCCAGGCGCATCAGCAGAGATGGTAATGATTAGGCTAGGAGAGAGGCCAGCCTCCAGGCCCCCTGGGCTTACAAGCTGCCCTTCCAGAACTTGAAAGGCCTATCCCTTGAAACACGATCCCTGCTTTGCCGCAGAGGTAAAAGGCCCAGCGTGTCTGGTGTTCTTCCCTGGATGGGACCACGGGCTGATGGGAGGATGTTGACCAGCGCTTTGAAGCAGGGACCCCCGGACAGGGACACACTCAAAGAGGGCTCTGGAAATAAGCAGGGAGGTGGAAGGACTCCAAAAGTCTTTCAATTCACCTTCCAGATGTGAAAATCCAGACTGCCCGGGGAAGGGGCCCTCAACGAGGGAGAAGAACCTTAAGTGCTTAAGTTAAATCATCCTTAAGGACCTCGGGCTAATCATTTAAGTCCCCCCCCCCACCAGGCCAGCCAACATCCTTACAGAGTCAGGGAATTACGCAAAGTGCAGGCACTTCTGAGCAGAGCAACGCCTCAGCTCCTTCCTGACATCATGTGAAAAGACTCGGGTAACAGTTCATAAATCCTAAGACCCTAGGATGGATTTCATCTTGGCCTCAAAGAGAAGAAAAAAAAAAAGGAAGAAAGCAAAAGAAAATCATATCTGCTGAAAGGCAAAAAGAAAGGGGTGTGCACATGTGTGTAGTCTGGGTATAAGCAATTGCTTTTAGCAGATAACTCAGTTCATGCTGACCTAGTCTAGGTTAGGTGAAGCAGGAAGCCAAGAGGGCTCATGCTCTGGCTTCTTTCTTCCTTTCTCTCTCTCTCTCTCTCTCTCTCTCTCTCTCTCTCTCTCTCTCTCTCTCTCTCTCTTTCTTTCTTTCTTTTTTTCTTCCTTCCTTCCTTTTTTTCTTTTCTTTTTTCTCTTCTCTTCTCTTTTCTCTCTTTCTCTCCTCTTTCTTTTCTTTCTTCTCTCTCTCTCTCTCTCTCTCTCTCTCTCTCTCTCTCTCTCTCTCTCTCTCTCTCTCTCTCTCTCTCCTGCAACCCTTGCTGAGTACCTACTGTGTGTTGAGCTCTACTCTAGGCACAAAAGACACACAAGTGCCCAAGACTTCGAGCAGTTTACCACAAACAACTCATGATGCATTTTAAACAAGTGGAAGAGTTAATAGTTCTTCAGAGAAGCAAGGGTGAACCGAGTGAGGGCAGCCGAGAGGGTGGGAGCTTGTGAGAAATGAATATACTTGGGCCAGCATGATGGTTTAGTGGGTAACAGTGCCTGTTGCCAAGCTTGACGACCTGAGTTTGATCCTTGAGACCCACATGATGGAAGGGGAGAACTGACTCCCACAGCTGTCCTCTGACTTCCACATGCACTTGCATATAAATAAGCAAATAAATAAACAAACGCTAATTAAAAAAAGATTTTGTTTTATTTATTTATGTGTGTGTGTGTGTGTGTGTGTGTGTGTATGTCTGGGAAAGTGCATGCACATGTGAGTGCAGGAGCCTAGAGAGGCCAGAAGAGGGCAATGGCTATTCTGAAACTGGAGTTACAGACAGTGGGGAGCTGCCATGTGGGTGCTGGGAACGGAACCCAGGTCCTCTGCCAGAACAGTCAAGGCTCTTAAGTGTTCAGCCATGTCACCTGTCCCTGTACTGAGTGTTTTAGAATACTTTTATTGTTGTAGGGAAATTAGGTGGGAAGTATAAAAAAAAACTTCAATAGGGCTACTTACACACACACACACACACACACACATACACACACACACAGACACAAAGACTTTCTCAATTATAATCATCTTAAATTATTGAACTATTTAAGCTGCCATTGATAAGCCAACCCTGACATGTCATCAGTGAATTGCCCGTACTTTATGCCAAGGCTCCCACTGTGTCATATATTTTACAGGTTTTTGCAGATATGTGTAACTGTGTGCCCATCTTTGCAGAATTGTTACACCCCCTGAGAACACCTCGGTGCTTCATCTCTTTGATGGAACAGAGCACCCCTAAACCCTAGAAACCACTGGCCATGTTGTCTTCCTTCTGTAATTCCTCCTTTGTAGAATGCCAGAGAAATAGAATCATCCATTCATTGTACAACACTTCACTGTGGCTTTTCTCCCTTAGCAATATGCATTTAGAACCCTACCATGTCTTTACGTACGATGTGATAACTCATCTTTGTTACAGCTCAGTACTGCTCCATCATGGAAGCACCAGGATGTGCCTAGCCACACTCCTGCTGAAGGACTGATGTCCTGGCTTCCTTCCCAGCTTTGCAATTATGACTAAAGCCACCCAAACCACTTGGGCATTTTTGTGTTTTCAAATGGTGTGCATGAACACCCAGGCAGGTGACTAGTGCACAACGTGACACATCTGTGTTCACCTCCGAGGAAACAAGACAAACTGTTTTTGACGTGCCCCACATTTTACAGTCCCACCAGCAACGAATCAGTGTCACCATGGTTCCAACATCCTCACTAGCCTTTGGTGGTATCACTGTTCCAGATTTCAGCTATTCTGATAGGTGTATAGTAGTTGCAATTTTACTGGAGGTGTGCAGCATCGGCAGGCATGAAAGGGGAGGCTTGCAGGTATCTGGAAGAGTAATTCTATAGCAAGCTGAGTTGCAGTGTTCATATATAAGCTGGACAAAGCAGATGTGTTGCTTTCTCCTTTATGTGAGTTCTCATCCCACTCCCCCAAGGCCAGTCGGATCCAGAACTGGGTCAGGCAGATAATAAATCTTTGAGCATCTCAAAGTTTTCTTTAGGGGCCATTAGTCATGATTTTTATATATAAAGAATGACTCAGAGGAGAAGACACATTTTTTTTACACCCCCCCCATTCTGTGTATGTTTGTGTGTGTGTGTGTGTGTGTGTGTGTGTGTGTGCGCGCACACACAGCAGACACACAGAGGTCAAAGACAACTGCAGGTGTCAGACCACATCTTCAACCTTGTCTTAAGGAAAGCTCTCTTGTTGGCCATTGTGTACGCCAGTTCTATCTTTGCCTCCTATCATTCTTAGTGTTGAGTTCATAGCACATACACTGCTGCATCTGGCTTAATGTGGGGTCTAGAGATCAAAATGTAGATTGAGAGATTTGTTCTATGAGCCCTTAATCCGTGGAGCCCTCGCCCCAGCCCAAGCGGACACAATTAAAAACAATGATTTCAGAGAGTTCTAAGTCACTTGGTCATTTTATTTTTTTTAATGGTGAATTTTATTAAAATAAGACAACTGGGGTTGCTTAAACTGGGATGCTTCTGAGGTTGTCCAGGGACAGTATGGGGAGGATACGTGTCCCGGGGAGGAGACAGACAAGCTGTCAGACGAGGTCACTTCAGTGGCAGATAATTTGATTCCTTCTACATGTCTATATGATGGCTCCACACCATGATCACACTTGCTAATGATGGACCAAAACAATATCTCCTGATAAATGATCAGTCTGGCTGTCTATTTCAGTGAGCTTGCGTTTTCTACTACCTGGAAGTTATTTCTAATTTATAGGTGGTTTGGGATGAAGCTGGGAGAGGAACCCAGGGCTTCATGGAAAGCAAGCAACGAACCCCAGGCACATCCATAGAGGGGTTGGTTCTACCTGGAATCCTGAAATTGTAGCAGTAGCTTAGTCCTGACTAGAATCTACCTGCAGGTTATTCAGGTGCCTTCTCTACCTATGAGAGATGAGAGGGTTAACCTCAAAGATGCCCCATCATCCTCCCTACTGATGCCTGATGGTCCACAGAGAACTGACATCTGGTCCTTTAAGGATCGGGTATCATCACTCTGACAATGTCTCCGGACAGCGGATAAAATCCCGAAGGCAGAAAAGCCAGATGCAGAGAGATGTGGGGAGAGCAGGAGGGTGTAGTGAGGTTTTATGGGGGTGGTCTTCCTGCCAGGTTTGTGTTTGAGGAGAGATCACAAGTCTGGTCTCACCTCGGGCTTCACCATGCTGGGTGAAGGGGGGAAAACCAAAACCAAAACCAAAAAACCAAAAAAACCCTGAAAGCAACCTTTAAGCTAGCACATCTGCTCCAGAGTTCCAGAAGGAAGGAATTAAGCAGATGGGCTGTAACCCAAGCACAAGGATAAAGAGGCTGACACAGTGTTTGAAACAGGAGAAGGGACTCCTGGACTCTCTGAAGACAAGAAACAGCCAGGAGACCTAATTGCAAAAGGCTTAGGAGAGCAGAGATGGGAGGTGGGGGAGGCAGGCACAAAGGAACCTTCGGGAGGAGAGAAGACCACACCTTGGAGGGGGTTGCTTTATTTCCACTTCAGAGCTGTACACAGTCAATTTGGAAGCTAATATGGGTGCCATAAACCTTGGGATGCAATTCCTGAGTTTCTTTGGTCTCTCCCATAAGGAGCAGAAGAGAAGGGAAGGATGCCCAAAGTCCCTCCCCTGCCCTCCCCACCCGGAATATTCATGCTCTCTCTAGAAGCTTCCCTGGTGAGTTAGCTTTGCCTAAACAATTCAGCCCAGCTAAGTCCCAAAGTAATCTCTGAGCAACAGAATAATACTATCTGAAGCTCCAACGAAGGGTCAAAGTTCAACTTCCAATTGAGCTTCATCCTTTGTTGAATAAGCCAGATAGATGCTGTAATCAGTTACAAGATGTTGCAGAAAGTTTTATATGAATGAAAGAACATGCAAGGAGGAGAGAAGGAAGGAAGGAGGGAGGGAGAGAGGGAGGGAGGGAAGAAAAGGAGAGAGAGAGAGAATGAATGAGAATTCCCCATCTCTACTTGTCTACTTGTCTTTCTCTTCTTTTAAATCTAACTCATCCTTTTCTCTTCAAGGTTGGGTGGTTTCTGATTTCCAGGGCTCTAAGTCCGAAGCTCATCATGCCAACCTGAAAAGAGGCCAGAGTGGAGACGGAATGAACTCCTTCCATGCACCGCCAACAGCTAGAGCACCCATGGACCACCGTGAGAAGAGGCGAGCACACAAGTCAATCCCCAGCCCTGCCTTCTGCAGGGGACAGAGGTGGGTTCCTATCTTCTCACATTTCACAACCAAGCTGGGTCCTTGGGCCTTTTGCCTAATGATTGGCACTTCCCATGTGTACCCTGCTGTGAGGGAGCGGAAATACTACCAAGGCGGCATAGGGTCAAACAGATGGCTGGCCAGAATGGTTTTTAAATCTCAGTTGGCTTGCTTTATCCCTGAGCATAGAAACAGTACTGAAAGACCATTTGGGTAAATAGCTATGTATTTGAGAAAGAAAGAAAGAAAGAAAAAAGATACGTATTTGGCATTTAACTTGTAAAGCCAAATAACAGGGTTGACTTATTAACCTATCTTAAAGAATGGTCTGGTTGGAAACAGTAACTCGGGTTTAAATATAGAGTCCCAGCTGGGATGTCTGCCTTGTGTAATTACTTAACTAGAGACACTGGGTTAGGAAATGGACCTGGGATGTCTGCTTAGTTCCCCTACCACAGAGCAGGAGCCAGAGCATAGAAAACATTCTCACACAAAGCTCCCTGATGACTGTGTCTCTAAATGAGTAAGTATCTGTTTACATATGCACCTATTTAAATTCACTATCAAGGGCATGAGTCTACTTCTATAAATTTAGCGTCCTCCCATCGAATGAGCAAAACTCACAAACAATTCTATTTTATCCAGTGCAGGGGTATGATTAGTAATTTCACCAAAGCCACTTAAACATGCATTGTACAGCACTCAGACAAGCGTTTCTAGAGTGAAGCTGGTTCTATTTATTTAGAACACAAAATTATAATGGAAAATTACTCTGAACAGTTAAACCCCGATACTACAGAGGCAAGCTTACATGTTTCCCCACATTGATCTAATTTAATGAGTTGGGCAAAACATTATGGATAATTATGCATTAGATCTCTGAGAATATCTATGCTCCCTATCTCAAAATAAAACAGTCCCACAGAGGGCAAGTTCTAGAGTGATAGAAGAATACAAAAGGTGTGTGTGTGTGTGTGTGTGTGTGTATGTGTGTGTGTGTAGGGAGTAGGGGACACTTGTGGCATCTCTCCTTTAGGAAAACTTTCGAGAGCTAGGCAAGAACTCTCAGTCAGTAACAACTCTCTTGCAAGCATGAGGACCTGAGTCTGATCACCAGAGTCTATACTTGACAAAAAAATTAAATTCACAGAAGCTGGTGTAGTGGGTCATACTTGTAATCTCAGCCCTGGGGAGGTGGATGCAGGAGGATTACTGGGGCTGGTTATCTAGACAGCTTAGCTTTCTCAATGAGTCCCAGGCCAGTGAGAGGCTCTGTCCCAAAAACAGCCATTGTGGGGGTTTTCTTGGCCCCATTCAATAAAATGATGGACATTTAGGACACGTTTGAGATGGACAGTCTTTGTTTGTTTGTTTGCTTGTTTCCTCCCTCCCTTCATATATATATTTCCACATATTTCCATCTATATCTATATGCATGCTCATGTGAGTGTACTTGGTTGCATGTGTGTTTGGGGGAAATGCATGCAGGTGCATGTGGAGGCTAAAGGATGCTGAAGTCTAGTGTCTTCCTCTATTGTTCCACCTTACGTTTTCTGAGGCAGGGTCTCTCACTAGAGTTCACTGGCTAGCTAAGATGGCTGCTGAGAGTCTCCTAAGGATCTGTTGTCTCTCCTCCCACCCTGTCCTACCTGACTTTTGGTGTGAATACTGGGGATTTGAATTCAGGTCCTGGTGCTTGTGCAGCAAGCACTTTACCAATGGATGCATCTCTCTAAACCCCTGCTTAATTTTTTTCTGAAAATGCTGTGCTTTTCAAAACATACAATGTCCACAGGCAAGACATTTGAAAAGGCATCATTCATTCATTCCTTAGTTTTGTTTCCTGTTGCTGTGATAAAATACCCAAACAAAAACAACATAAGGGACAAAGGACTGACTTAGCTCACAATTCCGGGTCATAGTTCATTATTTTGGGAAGCTGTGTGGCAGGAAATGGAAACAGTTGATCATATGACAGCCATCATCAAGAATGGAGAGCGACTAATATATGCACACTAGTGCTTAGATGGCTTTGTCCACTCTTTAGTGGTCCAGGAGTCACTGTCTAGGGAATGGTGTTGCCCACAGTAGGCTGGGTCTTCCTACATCAGTTAATATAATCAGGGCAATCTTCCAAAGATATATACACAGGCCAACCTAATCTAGGCAATCTCTCATGGGGACTTTCTTCCCATGTGATCCAAGATTGTGTCAAATTGACAATAAAACCAATCAGCACATTATCCAAATTCATGTTTATGAATATATTCTGTATAGAGAATAAATCGTCAAGATAGAGCATGTTTTACTGGATAACAGAAGCATAGCGAAATTTCTATGTAAACTCTGAAAATCCAGATGCTACCTTAAAAGTCACAAACCATCCCTCTACTAAGGGCGTGGTCACCAAGTGCCAGCACCTGCAACTTGAACACGTCCCTGAGGGTGGGGTGGGAAACTCACATGGGGAGGCTTTAGGATGTCATGTGCACTGTTATTCAGAATCTTGTAACCCTATGGCTTTTGTAATCCATGATACATCTCAATGACCCAATTTAAAGGTTTCTGAAGGAAATGAAAACCCACAACTATTTAGAACTAAAGGTAAAAGCTTAGGCTGGCAACATGGCTCCATGGATAAAGGCATTTGCTGCCAATTCTGATGCCCTGAGTTCAATCCCTGGAACCCACATGGTAGAAGGAGAGAACTGTCTCCCAATCAAAAAAGCACAAGTAAGCAGTAGGTAGGGGTGTTGAAAACATCTCTAGAGAGAATACATTTTGTGCTGCTCATAAGCTCCTGGGTGTGGGGCATCCACTGGAGCATGGTTGACCCGCCTGGAGCCACAACCTTAAAGAAAACTGAGCGTCAAGAGAAGGAGGAGAAGAGGAAAAGACGTGATGATGATATCAGTTAAGAGGGAGGTGGGGGTGAATATGGGAGGAGGTGGGGGATGAGCTGGTAAACATGATAAAAATACACTGTACGAAATTTTCAAAGAATAAGGAAAATTATATGTATATATATTTGAATATGTATATTATATATTTATACATATATAATATCTCTGTATATATATATTTACACACATGTATTATACCTACATACATACACACACACACACACACACACACACACACACACACATATTCATTCATTCAAAGGCTTTTTGCAGGACTTGAGAAGATGGCTCAGCTGGTAATGTGTTTGCTGTCTTAAGCCTCAAAGGATCTGAGTTCAGATCCTTACATGTATCTTAAAAAAAAAAAAGCCCCTCATAGGTGCACACACTCTTGTAACCACAGCATAACCCCGAGAGGAAACAGAGGCTATCACCATCCAGCCTGACTTAAAAAAGGTGGTGAGAAGAGATTTATATAGTGGAATACGCACGCGTGCGCACGCACAACACACTCCTAGAGAAAGAACTCAAAATGAGTTTTCTAATTGGAATTAGAAGAAAAGTGTGTGTTTAAGAACCTCTGCTACAGGAAGCACAATGAAAGCAAGAGGCCGCCCTAGGGAGATGCCCAGACTCCCAGACTCGCTAACACCTGCCAGGCTGGTGAAAGCAAATATCTGCTGACCCCAGTGATGGCACATGGCCCGGGGTCCTGCCCAGGCACTGTCCTTTACCTCGAATCATGAGGACACAGGGACAGGTGTGGTCCCACGAGAGGGGCTGGGTTGACTGTGGGTGTCTTAGAAAGTAGCTACTTCAGGGCTTCTGAGCTGACTTCTGGGCTTCAACTCTGAAGGGAGTTGTGACATTTTACATTAGTCAACTTTTGTTGAGGTGAGGTACAGGAGAGGCAGTTTGGAAAACCAGAGAAAAGGAGCTGGTGAGGGAATGACTCAGCGGTTAAAAGTCCTGGCTGCTCTGAGGACCTGGGTTCGATTCTCAGAGACCATTTGGAGGTTAACAACTGCCTGTAACTCTAGTTCCAGGGGATCCAATGATGACCTCTTCTGGTATCTTTAGGTACCAGGCACACACATAGTGCGTGGACATACACCCAAGTATACACACAGTGTATGAGCACATATTCAGGTATACACATATGGTATACAGACACACATTCAGGTATACACACATGGGCATGAACACACACTCAGGTGCACACACACAAGGTGCACAGACACACATTAAAGTACACACATGTGGCACATAGACATACAGTCAAGTACACACATATAGTACATGAGTATACACATACAATAATAAATATTGTTTTTTAAACAGAAAACTATTAAAAACAGAAGCCCATTACCATGGCACATCCACACACAATCATACAGTCAAGTGCATGCTTGGAAACATATTCATACAACAATCACACATAGACAAACATACATGAAACTCAAACATGCATACACACAGTATACCCTCACATGTGCACGAGAGGTCCAACACATATATGCATACAACCCTCCTATGCCAAAGCACATACATACAAACAATAACTCCATGCTGCACACATGCATAAGCCACACAGTTGTAAGCATGTGTATGAAGCCTGCACCCTTAAACACCATAACCCAGCACGCAAACACATAACGAGCAAAGGCCATTTACACTCGACTTTCCAAGACCTGGCACCAGTGCCCACAGTGTGCCCACAGTGTGTTTGCTAGCCCTGGGAGCCAAGGCTCACGTTTTCTTTCATAACTGTGTGCTGTCTGGAGGAGTGGAGGCCTCCACTGAGCCCCTGGGCAGATTTCCAAGATCCCAGGGCACTTGGCAGGATGCACAGAGGCTCTGGCCACTGGAGCTCCTTGAAGAATAAAGATAATCTCAAAGACGGCTGGGAAAAGCTGATTCCTCCTTCTGGAGAAAATGAAGCCAATTCCAAGCTCCAGGACACCCCAGGGAAGGAGGGGTATCCTCGGGGGCCAGACTTGGCTGACAGCATGGGGGGCACAGGGTAGAGCAAGAGGGGCTTGATGGGTACAACCTTCCCTTTACATTCTTTCAGAGCACCGGAGGCAGTGCCGGGGGGGGGGGGGGCTTGGGCTTAGAACCTTGACATGTGAGAATTACACGGTCTATCACTTCTGAGAGTGAGTGTAAGAAGAGCAACAGAGAAGGAGGGGCAGGGGAATCTATACCCAAGGAAGAGCTGTTGACAACTTCCAAACAGGGCAGAAAACACAGAGGTGACTTTGTAAATGTAAAAGAGTCATGGGTCTGGGAGAAGCAGTGGTTTTCCTCAGAGCAGAAAAAGGATAGTGGAGGAGCCAGTCAATCTGCCAGGAAATCACCTTGCTTGGCTTCCAAAGGAGCCGAAGAATGCGTGAGTGAGTTCCACTGTCTTGGGGGATATTTGAAAAAGTTACATTATCTCACCGAGATGGCATGTTAGGGCTGAGGGATCATTTAGTCAGTCAAGTATTAGCCACTTAAGCATGTATATGTACATATATGTGCATACATATACCGGCACATACATATACACATACATATACATAAAGACTGGCTGTAGTAGGGAGGAAGAGTCCATTTTACTCATGGTGATAAAGGAGTGGAGGGGAGACATGAGACTGGAGAGATGGCTCAGCCTTTAAATGCACTGACTGTTCTTGCAGAGGACCCAGGCTTTAGCTGCCAACACCATGGAGGCTCCTAATCATCAGTAACGTTACAGGGTATCTGATGTCCCTGGCTTGTGTGGACATAACACTTATATACATGCACGCGCATGCACGCACACACACACACACACAGACACACAAGCATACACACCTGCGAGCACAGGGAGGAGTTCTGGTCACACTGAATGGTCAGGAAAGCATCTAAGAAGTGAACCTGTTGACATCCACCTATGAGACACCATGTTTAAACTCTCCACACTCACAGATCCTCTTGAGATGAGTTAGGACAGGGGCTCTGCAGGGGGAAGCACACTATGAGCTTCTCAGATCCCAGGAAGTAGCTAGTTATTACCAGTTCCCTGACCCTCACAAACCAGGCATTCCAGAGACTCTCAGCTGGGACATCCACACGCATGTGCTGAGTCCGTATATATTTATCAGACACCCGAGGGTTTGGTGGCCAGGTAGACACTTGCCTATCTTAGAAGAGGGGAGATGGCATACAGCTAGCAACCTTCATTGCATCAGATGACCTTAGTGTCCCACGGATTGAGCAGAGGCCCGGGGAGAGTTGGCAGCATTTCAATGACCTGGTCATTCCATGCCATGTGGTCAGCAAGGAGGATGCACACATAGCTGTACATGGGGGCCTGGAGACGAGCTATCGCTCCCCCCAGGCTGCGTTTCACCAGTTCCCATCCTCAATGACAAGGAGGATGCTCTTCACTGAAATATTTGGTGTTTTGTGCTGAGGGGAGATTTTTTTTTTTAATGCTAAGCTGCCCAGACATCTTGGGACCAGATTAATGGCCTCCACATGTCTTCTCTGTGGGGGAGGGCAAAGCTTCCCATTATAGAAACAGCAGGAAACCTCAAGAGCCCAGGTCCTGACTTCTAGACCTTTGCATACCAGCTCCACTTGCTGGGGCATCCATCTGCAGGGGAGATAATTCACACCATCTCCTGCTCCTAAACACTAGAAGAATAAAGGGAGCCGACACATAACTGCTCTTCTATGGGCCCCTGGTCCAGAAAGCCAATAGTCAACTCCTTCCCTGAGAAACCAATAAAGTTAATCTGGTGGCCTCCCAGTTGCTTTTCTAAAGGTTTTTAGTATTACACAAATGGCAGGGGCTCCAGGGTCACTGACCCTTGGAGGATTAATCTGTGGGCTTCCCAAATGGTTACCTTTTTCCCAATTGCCCTGAAAAATTTGCTGAGATCAAAGCACTAAAAAAGGTCTAGGTATGTGCATGTGTATGTGTGTGTGTGCACATGTTAAATGTGTGTATGTGGTATATATATGGTGTGTATGTATGTATGTGTGTTTATCTGTATGTATATGTGTTTATGTGTACATGTGTATATGTGTGTGTGCATGTGTGCATTTGTGTGAGTGCATGTCTGTGTGTACGTGAGGTGTGTGTATATGTATGTGTGTTATGTAATAGTGTGTTTGTGTATATATCTCTGTGTGAGCATGTATGTGTTTTAAATAGACAGAAAAAAAATCAACTAGGCTAACGGGAGTTTTTGTTTAACTTTACTTACATGGAAGTCTTCTAGATAGATATATGGGCTTGCTTGGAGACGATGGCAGACTCATTCTGCAAATCCCTGGGTTACTGAAGTCTCTCCTAGTCTCCCCGTGTCTGCAGGAGACTTGCCACCTTGTCACTCAAGGACCAAGCTGCTTCTTCCACTGATGAGGCCCAGGCAGGCCCAAGGCAGAAATCTGTGACCAGGAAAACAGTCCCAGAAAGTTCCCATGGAAACCAGGGCAGGAGGAATACAGAGGAGGCTTGAGAGCAAAGAAAGTCAGGGGGATAAGCCACCATGCGTGTCCACATCTCTAAGCCCTGGCTGTGCAGAGAGGGTTTGTAGCAAGAAGTCATATAGCTTTGGCTACTCCAGCCTTATATCTGTTTGCATGGTGGTTTAGGGCCTCAGCAGACAGCAGTCAGCCCTTATGCTAAAGCCAGGCTTAGGCTGCAGCTAGCCAGGCAAGAGCAAATGTCTAAAGCAGCAGATCTCAACCTGTGGGTCGCAACCCCTTTGCCAGACCTCTGTTTCCAAAAATACTTAACAATTCATAACAGTAGCAAAATTGTACTTATGAAGTGGCAACAAAATAATTTTACAGCTAGGGAAGGGAAGGTCACTATAGCATGAATAACTGTATTAAAGGGTCACAGCATTAGGAAGGTTGAGAATCATGATTGTGTCCCACCTCTCTGGTTGTCAGACTGTATTAAAATAATGAGCCCCAAAGAATTAGAGTGACCCTAGGAATTGCGTGCTGGAGAAGTGCAGAGGCCAAAAACCCCTGGGGGACCCCACAAGATGCTCTTCCCTCCTATGCAGAGATTTCACAGTTCTGACAGCTTGCAGAATGGACTAGAGCCAACACAATGCCAGTTCCGTGACGAGCAACCCAGACCCCACCCGTACCGTGACCTGGACTGCTTAGCAACCCATGCCTCTAGCCTTCCATTTAAATCTAAGCCTCAGGTCAGGACCCTGAAGACCCCTGCTTTGGAAGGGGTAGGGTCACTAGCTTTGTGATATGTTCTCCTCAATGTGGCCATAGTGAATCTCTAAGTCTCCCTTTGTACATGACATCTATTTTCTTTCAATTTGTCATATTGAGGATGGGTGGCCAAATGTTAGGGTCACCAGGCACCAAGCTTATACCCCCAAAACCCCAGCAGTAAAAACAGTATTCATACTCTAGACCACCATTCCATCTTGCCCTTATCACACAGAGACTGGGGCTGTCTACATACATTCTATTCTTACCATCTATCTCACCCAGAATTAAGCCCTGTCCTTGGCAGTCACAGGGTTGTTTTAGAAACATAGCTTTCCTGGCATAGTTCATCCTAGCTGCTGTCCCTTGTGTATGCGACCAGCTCTCTGCACCTATCCCCTACATCCAGGGTCCACTCCACAGAGGTGTGACCACACATAGGGGATCAAGGGTAGGTTGAACCATGAACATCAGGCCACTGCACTTACAATGATGGCATTTGCCACTCAGGCAAGAAGTCTGGAGGTTGGTGGGAAAAATACAGAGAGACTCCCTACAAGCTTCAGAGGGAGAATGAGTGGGCGAGCCAGAGGAGATAGATAACTCAAGGGCTGATGCACATATGAATTCACAGAGACTATGTATGGTGGCACACAGGAGACCTGCACAGGTTCAAAACAGACAAAACACAAAAGGCCCACCCATAACCAGGAAGCCTTCTGCACTCGAGTCCCACTGAGAAAACAGATTTTTCTGTTTTCTCCAATGGAATGATGCTGGGTATACCAACCACATTCCAGAGTAGGCCCCTAGGCTGTAAGAAGTTGGAAAACACAAAATGGACTTCTCTCTTTCTCTCTCTCTCTCTCTCTCTCTCTCTCTCTCTCTCTCTCTCTCTCTCTCTCTCTCTCTCTGTCTCATTTTTGTTTGTTTTGCTTTTGGAGACAGGACTCCCCTGTATAGCTCTGGCTGTCCTAGAACTCCTTTGTAGACCAGGCTGGCCTCAAATTCAGAGATTATCTCCTCTGCTTGGGAGGCACCCAAGTGCTGGGATTAAAGATGTATGTCACCACACTGGCTTTTTTTTTTTTTTAAGAGAGAAAGAAATATGCTGTTGGGTAAGCTAGGGATGGGGAGGGCCTGGGAGGGGTCAGGGGATAGGAATGAATATTGTATGAAATTTTCAAAGAATAAATAAAAACATGATTGAAAAAGGGAAGAGAACAACAGGAGAGAGGTGAACGTGTCCTCGACAGTCTGAGAGATATTTTCCTCCTGGAACAAGACTCATCTTGAGTTCTCAGAATTAAGCAAGCTCGATGCAGGGTGGGCGGTGGGGGGTGGGGGTGGGGGAGCAGGGGGCGGAAGAAACCTATCTGTTTTATTGAAAATACAATGAAGTGCTGAGCGAGCGCTGTTCTGCTGTGTGGTTGAGAAAGGCACAAAAGATGTGTCCTGTGGTCCTGAGACAGGAAGAGAAGCAAGCATCTTCCAACCTCTGCTGCAGTCAGCTCAGCAATGGGACTCAGGGACCAGAGGGACCAATGGGAAAGAGACTCTGCTACCAAGCCCCCTCCCATGAAAGCGATGGAGTAATTCCCCAGCTGCAGACAGGTCTGGTTTGCACAAATTCCTTTGTAAATACTGTGGAACCCCAGGCTCTGCAGCCTTATGCTGGGCTTGGGATGGGATAAGAAGCCCAGAGTACGAGGAAAGCTGGATTGCTCTCTGAATCTTCATCTGAAAATAGACAAGAGGCAGACAGGGGGTGCCCAGTGTCCAGATGTTCAGTAAGATATGCCTTCCCCCTCTTTCTCAGCAGATGTGGCAACTTGAGAAGCAAAACTCTCCTATAATGGGTGGCAGAGCCATCTGCAGACAGATGGTCTGAGGAGGAAAAGCACCCAGGAGGCTGAGTTAAGTGGTGACCCCAAACCAAGATGGAGCCTCACCTTATCTCAGCCTTGCTACATTCTTCAGAACTCGGTAAGTAATTATGTCATGAATCCCCTCAGGCTCATAGAAACATAACAGAATGTAGCAGATGGTATTTTCCCAATATTTATCTTTACTATAACATACATTCTGCAAAAATGAGTAGACCCTGTTCTTGCTATAGGATCCAAGGATCCTTCCTTCCTATGAGACTCTACACACAGGCAGGCAGGGACAACACCCATGCTGTTCACTGTAGAACAGGGAGCAAGGACTTGTAAAGAGAAAAAGAACCTTCTGCTGCCATAGGACTGGCTTCTAGTCTTATCTAGAAAGATTTAGAATACCAGGAAAGCAGTGTGCTATTGGGTCTAGGGCACCTGATCAGGGACCAATTGGAGGGTATGTGTGAGCACAAAAGATGTTCACTGGTCATGGCTAAATGCCTGTCAGCAAAGGACAGCAGAGCAAGAGTAAAATTGGGCAGGAATGGTGTGGTAACATAGAGATGCTCCAAATACAACAAAAACATTACAAGGAGGAAGACCAAGTATATAATGCATGCTTTCGAAGACATTTAGGAAGAACACACATGTATACATGCAGACGCAATTGTATATACACTGTTTTGAAGATCAGTAAGGCAGACATGAGCATGCTTACTTTCTAGTAGGGTAACTCCAGGCTCTTGATTCTCTTAGCTTCACTTCTGTTGCTGTGACAAGATGCCGTCATAAAAACAATTTAGGGAAGCCGGGCGTGGTGGCGCACGCCTTTAATCCCAGCACTCGGGAGGCGGAGGCAGGCGGATTTCCGAGTTCGAGGCCAGCTTGGTCTTTACAGAGTGAGTTCCAGGACAGCCAGGGCTATACAGAGAAACCCTGTCTCAAAAAAACAAATAATAATAATAGTAATAATAATAATAATAATAAATTAAAAAAATTTAAAAATTAAAGTTACAGTTGTTGTCATCTTTAGACTGAAACTGGGTCTTAGCCCAGAATGGGCTGAAATTCACTGTGTCACTGTGGGTGACTTTGAGTTTCCAATCCTCTGGCCTCTATGTCTAAGTCCTGGTATTGCAGGCATGCATCATATGTCTGATTTATGGGGTGCTAAGAATAAATGGTTTTATGCTAGGCAAGCATCATAGAAACAGAGCCACTGCTTCAGTCCTGTTTCTTTCATATTATCGTTTCCTGATGCCAAGAAATGTCTCGGAGAGCAGGGCTTTCCTCTTTCTGTCTTGTCTAAAGTCAGGTTAATGAGCATTTGAGTTATTCTCAGTGTTTCCTATTATAAAACTGTACACAACATTAAGTGAACACCAGGGAGCACTTTAGAAATACAGAGAAATACATTCCTGAAGGTAAATTCCCTGTGCTGAATTCTGAAAAGTAGCATGCCCTGTTAGAGGGGAGGAGCTGCTCAAAGGCCCCTGTTAGCTCCATACTGTGTAGTCACTGTTGTGGTCTACCAGCCAGCATCGTGGCACTTCCTGCTGGTATTCGGTGTGGTAATAGTTACCAGTTGCGCGCTTGTCAGTTTGCTAGGAGAAGTGTGAAAGATGAAAGAGGTGCTTATCGATTCCCTACATAGATCAACTCTCTCCAAGAAGCTTGAGACAAAAGCAGCATCTATACCTGTTATAGAGTTGTATCCAGAGAAAGATGAATATAGACAGGGAAGGCTACGGAGCCCACGGTTTTAATTATCAACTCATCCTGAATCATCTGGGAAGAGAGTCTCCATTGAAGAATTATCTAGATCAGATTGGCGTGTGGGCATGTCTGTGGAAGACTGCCTTAACTGTTGATTGATGTAAAGGACACAGCCCACTATGGGTGAAACCATTCCCTAGGCAAGGTGTCCTGGGGCTATGGGTGTGGAAACCAAGCTTCACACAAACAAGCAAGGTTGCATACATGCATTAATTTCTCTCTGCTCTTCACTGTTTGTGTGATATGACGAGTTGCTGCCAGTTCCTATGTCTTATGTCCCCACCTAATGGACTATAACCTGGGATTATGAATTAAAAATAGATCATGTTCTCCCCGAAATTTTTTTTGTGTGTGTGGTTTTTCGAGACAGGGTTTCTCTGTGTAGCTCTGGCTGTCCTGGAACTCACTCTGTAGACCAGGCTGGCCTCGAACTCAGAAATCCGTCTGCCTCCCGAGTGCTGGGATTAAAGGCGTGTGCCACCACGCCCGGCTGCTAATTTTTTTAACCTTAGTTTTAATGACGGTTCTTAAACACTTTAACCTCCTTTTTAGCCTACTACCCACCAGAGTTTGTGGAAAAGAAAGAATATAGGGGTAGTGGACTTGTTTAGAAAGAGTTCCTCAGAGTTCTTATCTGTGTTGTCTGGAAATCGGTAGTTCGGTTCACAGGTCAGCATTGTTGGCTTGATCTACTTTAAAACATTTTACGGATACACCAGCAGTCTAATTTGGTAGATCTGGGATAGCAACCATGAATCAGCAGCAGTGGCGCTACCTAGTAGAGACAGCCAGACCTCAGTCTCTGCAGGAGGAACTTCAGAAAAAGTTTTCACCTGTGCCTCTCAGTGTGGGGAAGATCAGCGAAGACTTGAGACCAACAAGCATTGCTCAGCTAGCTCTACAAGCAAGCCAAGTTCAGCCTCCATCATTGTCTATGGAGTCCTTCTTATACTCCCTCCAAACATCATGTGTCCTCCATGGATCTTGCCTCAGCACATGAGTCTGTCTCAGCTGACATCACTCGGCCAATCAGAGTCCTCAGAAGGGACAAGAAACTGTAGTATACCACCAGAACATTTTTGGTGCATTTCTCTCTATGAAGCCCTGACAAATGGAGCTCAGCCATGCAATGTAAGGCAGACCAATACATGTGTATCGTTAGTAAAGAAGACTTCATCATGTGTCCTTTCACATACCTGCTTTAACAGAACATGTTATTATATCCTGCTTCAATGAAATGTTCTTTTATGAGTCTGTCTTAGCCTTTCACCTGTGTCCACTTCAGCCAAATGTTCCTTCACATGTTTGTCCCAACAAAACACCATCCAACTGACTTTCCAAAGAATCCTTAACCCCAGGGACTGGACCACCAACTAAAGAATACACATGGAGGGACCCATGCATGCATATACATCCCACAGCAGTTAGTATAGATGAAATAGAACTATGGCTAGTTTTTATTTGTTTTTCATTAATGTATTTATTCACTTTATATTCTAATCACATCTCTCTTCCCTCCTCTCCTCTCAGTCCCACCCTTACAAATCCTTCCCTTTATTACCCCTCCACTTCTCCACAGAGAAGGAGAAGTCTGCCTTGGATACCACCTCCCCCTGAGACATCCAGTCACAGCAGGACTAAACACATCCTCTGCCACTGAGGCTCAACCAGGCAGTCCAGCCAGGGGAAGAGGATCCGATGGCAGGCAACAGTCAGAGACAGCCTTCTGTTCCAATTGTTAGGGGACCCACATGAAGACCAAGCTGCATATCTGCTACAAATGCATAGAGGGTGTATTTCATTTTTAACAATTAGTCGGTGGGTGGCTAGGGAGCTTGCTTAGTAGAACCTGAGTTCAGATCTCCAAAACCCATGTAAAAAGTGAGCTATGCTCCTGTAACCCCAGAGCTAAGGGCCAGAGAAAATAAAGATCAGTGTGCTTTTGCTGGCTGACAGCCTAACTCCAGGTTCAGTGAGAGACTCTGTCTCATCCGAACAAGACAGTGAGGGATAAAGCAGGGCACTTGATAAACACATGTGTATCCCCTCTCTGGCACACATTAAGTATGTGATTTTATCCTTTTGCAAATGAAGCCAGGGCACTGTACATGCTGGGCAATTCAGTCACCTTTGAGTTGTATCCCAACACAGTATTTAAATTTCAGTATTAGACTATGTCCCCAGTTTTGCTATCTGAACAGGTACAACTCTACGCATACTCCTGAAGACCACAGAGATCTTCCTCTCAGCACGGCCCTTCATCCAGGCTCACAGCCACTCCCTAAGTGGTGTATCTTGGGAAATAATTATAACATCCAGTCTTTTATAGGAAGGATTACATGTTAATCAAAGTCCCCTAGGGGACATTTTCTCAAAGCTGCCCATGGCCTTCCTTCCCTGTTCTGTTCTCTTTCTTTTCTCAAATCTCCTTGTGTCCTTCTGCTCCTAATAGATGCCTCCTCCCTTTGTGTAGCGCCAAAGCCTCCTGTGGACAGCTCTGGCCTATGTGCAGCCCAGCATATGCCACCAGACTGGCTGTTTCCCAGCTTTCGGCTTCTTGTGAGGGAACTGAGTTTTTCTCCAGTGCTATTGGCCCCATGCTGGCCCTCGGGCGCATACTCTGTGACTGTGCTTATTGGCAAAGCCCACAGCTTCTCTCTGGAGCTCGGGGAGGCGACAGAGGCACACCTATGAGCAATCTAATTCCACGCGTCTGCTGCAAGGAGCCAACATCATTATGGCAAAGACTCGCCTCCTGCTATATTGATTTTTATATTAACAATAAAAGACAAGCCGGTCCCCCAGCGAGCGAGGCTATAAAGAAAATATGAACTTCCTACTTCCTTCTGGGCCTGCAATCTGTGAATATTCTTAAGCTCAGATTCCTGTTTTGTCACGCCTGACAGTCTCCTTCCAGGCTAGGGAGCTAGTGGGGGGGGGGGTATGTGTCTCGGCTCTGTGTACGGTGGCTCCAGGCCAATCTTTGGTGGACGACCCAACACTGTCTTCCATGTGTCCAATCAGTCCAGGCTCAGCAAGCTTAGCTACTCTCAATGGACAGTCGTCAGACTCCTGTTTCATTTTCCCTGTGTGGGGCCAGGACACCACTGAGATGTTTCTCTTGGAGCGGACACATAAATTCTGTATTTTCTTCGTTTTTTTTTTTTTTCTTCTTCTGAGCAAGCTTTCCTTAAAGATGGTTGCCAGTGGCTTAGCTTGTTTGTTTGATAACACTGTCTCTCCTCCTGACAGGAAACTGAGAATCCAGGGCAAAGCACTTGAAAACGGAAGTAGTAGGGATGAAGCCATTCCCCTTATTTTCATTTTAGCAGGAATCTCTCCTCCTAGTCAGTATGCACGTGACTCTGTGGGAAAACAGAAAAGAAAAAAAAAAAAGACAAGAAAAACCCAACCTGTCCTTTATCAAAAGTGTAAACAAATAGGTGCTCATAATATTAATTGATCAGATTGATCAAAGGGCCTTTTGGTGTGGAGGTTTGGTCTTGATCTCTTGAGATTATTGGGTTTCCTGAGTCCCAGAGGTGAGGTCTTCTGAAGGGTGAGCAGAGGTGGTCAGTCTGGTACCACACAGAGCACACCATCATATGCGCTCTAGCGGCATCATGGCAGGGAGTAAGCTCGCTGTCCCCAAATGCATTGCTCAGAAGGTTTGCCCAACTGCATGCCACAGTGTTATTAAGCCACTCCAAAAATTGCTGGCTTAAAAATGTTTATTTTGCTCAGGAATCTGGAATCTGGGCAGGGCTCAGCCATTGCATCTGTGTGAGGCTGAGGCGGTGCAAGCGCCAAGCAGGAGACCCTTACACTTCTTCATTCTCAATTCAGGGACGCCATTTTCAGATGGATGGAGGCCACACACTTGCTTGTGTCCTCTGCTCATGAAATGATTTTCTCATAACATGGGGACTGAGTTTCCAGGTGACCAACCTCAGAGAGGGGCTGGTAGATGACACATCACCTCATTAGTGCTGATCTTACAATTGTATAACATTATTAGATCATTTTAGTAAGTCCCAGGGGGTCAGAAAGAGCTCCCAGCTCCTCCTGGCTTGTGGCAAAGTCTGGAAAACTTTATAGGTTCATAAATATACTCCCGATGGCAGTATAACTTCTAACTTCTTAGAAACCTGTTTTAAAGGCTGTTCTTAATGAATGATAACAAATTTCAACTTCTGGGGATGTTGCTGTTAACTGGATTTTAAATAATGGCTGAAAGTGAGTAAGCTCACGGAAAGGAAAGAGTCCTGTCTACTGGGGGTTGGACAAAAATCTTGAGAAGAAGGGGCTGGCAAGATGTCTCAGCAATTGAGAGGGTTTGCTGATCCAGCAGAGGATGTTGGTTTCCAGCACCTGTGTTAGGTAGCTCACAGCATCCTATAACTCTAGGAGGATTCAATGCCTCTGACCTCCACAGGCAACCACACACCCCTACACATACTTACAAATGAAACCTCACTGGAAAGATGGCTTAGTGGTTAAGAGCACTGATTGCTGTTCAAGAGGACCCAGGTTCCATTCTGAGCACCCACATGGTGGCTCACAATCATCAGTGACTCCAGTTCTAGAGGATCTGATGATTCTTCTGATCTTAGAGGGCACCAAAAGCATACATGGTGTGTGTGTGTGTGTGTGTATACGTGTGTACACACTCACATAGACAAAACATTTATACACATAAAATTAAATTGAAAATAAAGCCTTAAACTTCAAAGTCAGATGAAGTGTTGCACACCTTTAATCCTAGAACTTGGGGGGGCAGGAGTTGGGGTGAGGCAGGTGGATCTCTGAGAGTTCAAGGCCAACCTGGTCTACGGTAGTGAGTTCCAGGACAGTCGGAGCTGCATACTGAGACCCTGCCTCCAAATGACAAAGAGTAAGTTTCCATCCTCAGGCATACATCCAAACCAGCAAAGTCAACACCGCTAAAGGTGAGTCAGAATGCAAGAGGATCAAAACCAGGGGATGCCCAGGAAGCCTCACTTGATCTTACATTGCACCATGGCTTTGATAGTAAAAGAAAATGAATCGATTTTATGACAGAGGTAACAGTTTTTGGACAAACCACGGAACAAAGCAGAAGGCAGACCCTGCCTGCTGGGGCACATAGGTTGAGCCTTACAGACTGGGTGGGTTTAGGGTTTTTCTTTGTTCTTTGACACCCTCAGGATTCCCCCCCCCCCCATCTCTATGCTGAGCTCATTTTTTTCTCTGCACAATGCTATCAATCACCTGAACTCCCCACAAACTCATGAGAACACATGTGAGATCTACCCCAGGCTTGTCCCAGAAGAGTCTAGACAAGAAGAGACAGAGATGTGTATTTCTTTGTGCTACGTGATACCTAGTCGTTTGCTTTTAGCTTATGCTAACTGCCTCTTGCCCTTCCTGGGAAACTTGGTGAAACTATCAGGCAAGCCAGGATCTGGGAGCCAAGCTTGGGGGGGTGGCAGGGTTCCTGAATTTTGAAGGATATGAGGCAGACTCAGAAAGAATACAGGTGCTGATGTAGGCATTGGTGCCTCTCTACCAACACCCTGACTGGATCTTTATTCTATCACCAAACAAGGGACTGTTCTGGTACCCAGGTTTCACTCTGACTGAACTCTCATCTTAATCTCTTCCCTGCAAGTCTTTTGGAAAGCCTGAAGACAGCTTCAGTTGCTGACCATTGAGGAGGCTCAATTTATAAATAGACATCAGAGCTGGCACAGATTCTTGTAGAACCAATATCATATTAATTTCCCCTCACTTGGGTGTTGTACCCTCTTGTCACAAAAGTAGTCTTTCCAGATGTTGTCTACCCTGGTTTTTTTTTTTTTTTTTTTTTTTTTTTTTTTTTTTTTTTTTTGAGACATGGGCCCTCCAGCTCATAGACTCAGCTAGGCTGAATAGCCAGTGTTTTCTGGACGATCGTAAGCTCATGTCTGCCATATGTGACTTTTTGACAAGGTACCAAGGTACCAGGGATGGAACTCAGGTCTTTGTTTTTGCACAGCAAGCAGTTTACCAACCAAGCCACCCTGTATCCAGGACCCCCAAGCCCTTCTATTCCAACCCATGTATAAGCAACTCCCTGACATCACATCCTAAGATTCTGGCCTAGTACATAGCTCATAGTTCATCTCTCAGTCATCATATGAATATGTTCGATCTATTGATAAAACCCTGATTAAGTCTGGCTTGTCAATTAGTTAAAGCTGAAACAAATGAAATACAGTTTATTATATTTATTATTATTATTATTTAAAGTTTAGGTCTAGGTTTTATTTTGTTTTGTTTTTTAATGGCATGCAATTATCTGGCAACAGACGTGGACTCAGCAGGATTTCAATTATGTTATGGATGCTAGTCCCTAATTTGATACATGGCTATAATTAAGAATGTAATTAATTCTTGAAGTCGCACTGATGTCATCAGCCGCAGAGCACATAATGACCCTTGTCGTTCTTACACAAAAGCCATTGGCAAGTCAGACGACTCCAGGGGAGGGGGTGTTTTTACTTATCATTTAAGTACATAAAATGGTTTCCGATGGGCAGCTGGCCAATATGTTGGTTCCACGTAAAGACCCAGGAGAAAGCAAACATCAAGGCTTCCATGACATCTATTTTCCAGTGGCCTGGGGAATGGGGTCTCTAGAGTCATCTCAATGGCTAATGAGGAGTCACCAGGGTCCAACAAGACCAAAGAGGAAACATCTAGATTACTCCTCTGAGGGACATATCTTCAAACTCTAGTCAAGTTCAGTTTCTTTTCCAAATATTTGCTTTTGATTGCTCTGTAGGATTTAGGTCTGTGACCCCATGAGGGGATGTGTGTTCATCCCCAAGTCTCAAAAGCCCAAGCCCAAGCTGGCATCTAACTTGTCCTTAGGAATCATTTTCTGTATGTGTATATGAACAAACATGCTGTGCCCTCATCCCAAACCATCTAGAAGTAAATGTGTTGTGTGTATGTGCGCATATGCTTGTGTGTGGTATGTATTCATGTGCAAGTATGTATGTGCA
Source organism: Mus caroli (assembly GCF_978045245.1). Lineage (NCBI taxonomy): Eukaryota > Metazoa > Chordata > Mammalia > Rodentia > Muridae > Mus > Mus caroli. The sequence continues at coordinate 131,438,912 of NW_028227259.1, read as the reverse complement.
TGTGCTTCTGTGTGATATGTATGCATGCTCATGCATGTGTGTGTGCATGTGTGTGTGGCATGTATGCATGTGCATATGTGTGCATGTACTTGTGTACAGTATATATGCATGTTCATGCATGTGTGTGGTATGTATGCATGTGCATGTGTGTACATGTGCTTGTGTACAGTATATATGCATGTCCATGCATGTGTGCATGTGCTTGTGTGGACTGTATATGCAAGTGTGTGCTTGTTTCTTTGTGCATGCATGTGTGTGTTTATGCATGTTTGTGTGCATGTGTGTGTTTGTATGTAGTGTATATATATATATATATATATATATATATATATATATGTGTGTGTGTGTGTGTGTGTGGTGTGTGTGTGTATGTGCATGCCTGTTTGTGAATGTGTTCGTTTGCTGGTGTCTTGATATTTTTGTGGCTTTTCTCTTTATGTTTTATCACCTGGTACTTGAGCATGAGGTGCCGTGATCTGGATTCCTAAACACTCAGTAAACATTCCTGGCTTGAACAGAGGAATCTGTTACCAGTTGGGCTTACCCCAAGTCAGTTGTTCTTTTATTATATTTTAGAACACATGGAAACGCAGTGACGCCTGGCTCTGTTCCTAACAGTTCAGGGAAAAGTCTTGTTTAGGAGAAAATAAAAAAGATAATTAAAGGACAGGAATTGGTGAACAAGGGAGGGGATCCACTGAGGACAATAAGGATGGACTATCTGGCTCTGAGCACCCAACAGCTCTGCCTGGGAATTGAAGATGCCTCTGAGACAGATGTGGCTCAAACAAAACAAAAACAAAACAAAACAAAAACCAGAAAAGAACAACAAAAAAAAAATCTGCCCACATTACATAACTGACTGCATTTAAAATGTGTACAGGCAAACGCTACTCAGAAAATTGAGGTCAGGTGGAGGAATCGCCCCAATGGGGTCGCAGGTGCAAATTATGTTTATTTTTAAAGAAAACTAATTAAATAATTGTATAAATTCAAGTGAGTTACTTGAGGTACAGAGAAAGGGTGTGTTTGGGAACAAGGGTTATGATTAAGCCAATTCAGCACCTGGGCCCCCGGAATGATAGGACTGAAATGGAAAAATTCAGTTTTAATGATATCAATTTAAAAAAAAAAACTAATAATACCACAAGGGAAAATAGTCAACAGTGGCTTAGCTTTAAGCTGCACCTTGGTCTCTGTTAGCACAAACTGCTGATGTGATTTTCAGTGCCACCCCTTCCTCCAATTTCTGTCCCTATGGCCTTACGTAGCATCATCTTCTAAAGGTTCCAAAAATCAGATCGGTGCCACCAGCTAGAGACAAGCTGGGGACAATTTACATTTGAACCTTAAACATCTCTCCTTGCATCCATGGTTCAGCCTTTCTCAGTCCAAGGTCTGAAGAATCCCCCAGCCCCATACCTCTCCTGGCTGCCTGTGGATCTCTCCCTAGGGCTCTACTTGATTTTCTTTCTTTCTTTGTTTTTTGTTTTGTTTTGTTTTTTCGAGACAGGGTTTCTCTGTATATCCCTGGCTGTCCTGGAACTCACTTTGTAGACCAGGCTGGCCTCGAACTCAGAAATCTGCCTGTCTCTGCCTCCCAAGTGCTGGGATTAAAGGTGTGTGCCACCACCACCTGGCTTCTACTTGACTTTCTTAAAGGACACCAGTGACTGGGGGTCCAGCTTGTCCTGTTATACTCTGAACTCAGTTACCACTCACACCTCCTAGGACCACAGAGGGCACATGCTTTGTCTCAGGATGTCATAAGTGTGACCTAGTCAATTCAGCACAGCTTCTGCTTCAAACACACCCTTCCTCTTTGGTTTGTCTCCATTCACAATACCAACCCCCAAATGCCAGTTAATGTATTTATATTTCTTAAAAGAAATCAGGTAGATATACCAAGCAGAAGGGTTGGAAGTGTCATTCCCCGGGGATCCTGTGTGACACTCACCAGCTCCTTCTATTAATTTATTTATGAATACTTTTTCAGTGCTAATGATAAATGTAAGGCTTCTTATGTGTTAGGGAAGTATTCTACTACCAACCTATAACCCCAGCCCTCTTTCCACCTTTTATCATATGATAGGGTCTTGCTAAATTACCCACTCTGGCCTTGAACTCACTGTCATAGCCTGGGCAGGGCTTGAATATTTCATCTTCCTGCCTTAGCTTCCCAAATGGCTGAGATTAGGGTCCTGTACCACCAGACCTGGCTTCCTTAGTATTTGCAAATTATTCTGGGTTCCTCTTTCTCTTCTCTTCTCTTCTCTTCTCTTCTCTTCTCTTCTCTTCTCTCTTTCTTCTTTTTTTCCATGTTACAAAAGCCTGAAATCTTGCACTGCTACCTCCTTATACAATCTCACCTTCGACATTCATGGATGTGGCCATGACTTTCCCAGACTTCAGACTGCCCCAGCTCAAAGGGATCCTTCTAGAAGCCCTGGCCCAGCCCATCCTCACTGCCTCCTTCTGGATGCTCAGTGACGTATCATACAGCCTTGGGGCTGAAGAGCGGCCCAAGAGTGTCTGTACAGCTGTGGGCCTCCTCACTGGGAGACAGGAGTCCTCACAACTGTGTGCATCCAGTGGCTGCCAGGCAAGCACATATATACTGTGTAGCTTCAAAACACCAGATTCTTTCTTACACAGATCCTGATGCCTAGACAGAAGGCATTCTGGATCTTTCCCCAGCTCTTGGTGCAGCCTACCATCCTTGGTTTGTAGACACATCACTAAAATCCCTGCCTGCTGCTGTTCTGGCCTCCTCTGTGGGTTTTCGTCTTTATTATAATGTATTTTTATTTGCTACTGTATGGGTGTTTGGCCTGCATGCATGTCTATGTTCTCATGAGGCCAGAAGGCGGCACAGGATCCCCTGAAACTCCAGCTGCAAATGGTTGTGAGTTGCTATGTGGGTACAAGGAGCCACATCTAGGTCCTCTGCAAGAACAGCAAATGTTCTTAAGCACTAAGCCACCTCTCCATTGGAACCCGGGGTAACAATCCCCTGTCCTGCTCAGCAAATCCACCTGTCTTAGTTAGGGTTTTACTGCTGTGAACAGACACCATGACCAAGGCAAGTCTTATAAAAAAAACAACATTTAATTGGGGCTGGCTTACAGGTTCAGAGGTTCAGTCCATTATCATCAAGGTGGGAGCATGGCAGTATCCAGGCAGGCATGGTGCAGGAGGAGCTGAGAGTTCTTCATCCAAAGGCTGCTAGTGAAAGACTGACTTCTAGGCAATGAGGGTGAGGATCTTATACCCACACCCACAGTGACACACCCATTCCAACCAGGTCACACCTATTCCAACAAGGCCACACCTTCAGATGGTGCCACTCCCTGGTCCAAGGATACACAAACCATCACACCACCTGATTTCTTATGTTCTCTTCTTGTAACAAGCTCTGTCCCAGGGTGACCTCCTTTTGAAAACACATTTTAGTATATCTGCAAACTCTATACCCAGGTTAAACGGTGTTCTGCCATTCATGCTAGAGATGAGTTGGGGGCAGGGCACTATCCAGGACATAGTTATCAGCAGTTGCAGGGTTTTGCTCTATCTTCCAGGCCGGCATTGAACTTTCTATCCTCCAGCCTCAGCCTCTCAAGTGTTGATACTCTAGGTATACTCGGTGGGAGTACATCTTCAGAAGTTGAAGAATAAACGAGCTAGAGAACCTCTGGCCAATGGCATGTTTAATAGCTGTGAATGGGCCAGTGGCTAATTCATGCTTTTAGTCATGAAAAACCCACAAGTTCCTAGAGCACTCCAAACCCCACCCGAGGAAAGTAAACACTGAGAGCTGAGCCATAAAGACAGAAGCGGGCAACACTTCCTTTTCTAGTCTCTTTCTCTCCCCGGGTATTTTTGGCTCAGGCATTAACTGAGTGAAGGAACAGATTTCTCCACTGAGATAGAAGTCCTTTGATCTCTGAGAGACTCCTGTTTACCTTTCATGCCAAGAGCTATTAAATAGATCCCGAGTTCAAGTGTCTCCCAGGGGCCCCGGCCATTTCTAGGCTTTCCCACCCTTTCCTTCTCAGCTGTGAGTGATGGATTTAATCAAAGTCTCAGACAGCTTACAGTAGGAAGTGAACAGGTCGCCTTCAAGAAAGGGCAGGGCTGTTGTTGTTTTTTTTTTCCCCCCTTCTTCTTCTTCTTCTTTGTGGGAACCCAGAAGATTCTCTTCTGGGGAAATATAAAAAAAAAATAAATGAGCCCTCCCATGCTGGGCCATTTCTTCACCTCCCTCATTATAACTCACTGTTCCCCACATAGATTTTTATGTGGTTCTGCCGATAGCAGCTGGGCTGCACACATCATACTGGACGGAAGGAAGGCCCACAGGACCTTCTGGCTTTGTCTTAGTAAGGGTTTCTACTCTTGCACAAACATCATGACCAAGAAGCAGGTTGGGGAAGAAAGGGTTTATTCAGCTTACATTTCCACATTGCTGTTGATCACCAAAGGCAGTCAGGACTGGAACTCAAGCAGGTCAGGAAGCAGGAGCTGATGCAGAGGCCATGGAGGGATGTTACTTACTGCCTTGCTTCCCCTGGCTTGCTAACTTTGCTCTCTTATAGAACCCAAGACTACCAGCCCAGGGATGGTACCACCCACAAGGGGACCCTCCCCTGCTTGACCACTAATTGAGGAAATGCCTTACAGCTGGATCTCATGGAAGCTCCTTTCTCTGTGATAACTCCAGCTTGTGTCAACTTGATACACAGAACCAGCCAGTCCAGGCTTCATAAGCAAATCCCAATTTGGCCACTTGCACATGGTCTCAGCTAGTGCATTCCCAAGCCTGGTGCTAGGTCCTCATTTAGGTAATTGTGTAAAGATAGTTTTGATCCTGTAGGAACACACACACATGTGCGCACACATACACAAAAGCGTATTTCTGATCAAATTCTGCCCAGTCCAATTCATAATCCCACCAAGAAAATCCTCGACTCCTTGGCTATAGAAAAAGAGAATAACCAGCTATGAGTCTTGGACTCTGAGATCTGTATCTTTGGGCCCGTGGAGGCAGCAGGCAGAATGTGTGAGCAGTGAGACTTCCCGTGGGGAGATAGAGGCCCTGATATCCGAGACAATTCTGTCACTGATGTCAACCAGAAAGTGACATCACAGTGGTCACAACTTCTCTGTGCTCTGTGGAAACTTATGAAACTTGGTGGTGTACTCAGGAGCCAGGATGAAAACCAGCAGCATGGACCCAAGAAGTGTGGCCAGAGGGTAAGTGATCTCTCTCTTGGTCCTGTGCAGATGGGAAGGAATTTATACTGAAAACAGGGACTTAGGGAGCCACCAGCAGCCTGGGCCCACTCTGCTCTCCTTTCTGGTCCCTTATGACATGTGCCCTTCTTTGGGGGCTAGGGGGAAGTCCATGGCTGATGAGGAAGGGGGCTGGCTCTCAGTGAAAGCAGAAACACACAGCTGGGCAAGGTGCAGAGAATCAGGAATGACAGACTGCTCTGTTCTAAACGGGTTGGCTGTGTGATCCACTCCAAGGCTCAGGGAGCATCCCAGAGGAGGGGCTGGAAGGATCTGAGTGTGAGGAGCCTGGCAGCAGTCGGCTCTGACATTACCTGGCTATGAGCTTCTGAACTCACGGCAGGCAGCTATGGCCGTCTGCACAGGATGGGACCCTGAACATTGCATCATGGGTAGAGTAAGGTCCCACAATGCATTGCTCCTCCTTAGAGTATATTGACAAGTAATGGTTGTGGGGGAGAGATGTCATTCTCTGGAGAGCATCTGGTAAGTTACTCTTGATTCAGAAGATATCTTCCCACCCATGCTGGGGGATCAGCGACTCTAAACTCTGTGGGTAATGTACCAAAAGGCATGAAAGGAGGAGCGGGGACTTTTTGAGAAGAAAAGATACCAGAGGTAGAGAAGGGGCTGAGGGAGGGGAATGGACACAAACGGCTAAAATTCATCAAACAAATGTATGAAACTCTTAAACAATTTTAAAAACCTGGCTGTGGTGGCATGCCTTTAACCCCAACACTTTGGAGGCAGAGGCAGGTGGACCTCTGAGGTGGAGGCCAGCCTGGTCTACAGACGGAGTTCTAGGACAGCCAGGGAAAAGCAAAACAAAACACCCAACTCTTCTATACCAGCACTGTTTGTGGAGTTGAGCTCGATGGCTAGCCACCACCTCAGCTACTCAGCTGGCTTCTACCTGAGTGCAGCTTAGGCACAAGAACACCCAGCCTTCCAGGTTCCTCCAGGGTCCTCCAGGTTCAAGACAAAGGTGTCAGGCAGTGCTGGCACCTCCTGGAGGCTCTGACTTGCTCTTTTTACTGCCTCTCCCCATCTGCTGCTGTGGATTCGCAGGCTCCCTGGCTTGTAACTCCATCACCCTAACGTCTGCCTCTACTGTTACATGGCTGTCCTCCCATGTGTCAATGTCCAAGCTTTCTTCTTTATTCTCCTTATAAGGACACACCTCATTCATTGGGCCACTGTAGTAACTAATTACTTCCATAAAGATCTATCTCCAGTAAGATCACATTCTGAGGTTTGGTGTGAATCTGAAGTTTTGAGGGGGTGCATTTCATAATCACAAATAAACCAGTGGGGAGGGGAAGGGCACCTTGAACCAGCTCTACCTGAGGACATCTCTACTGTTAGACCCAGTGAATGGTGAGACCACTCTGAATGCTTCCTGGAGTTGGATTTCTGCCACCTGCTACTCAGAATCCTGATGAATCCAGTCTGGGTTAGGAGGAGGCTCAAGGGTGTGGTGCAGCTTTTGAACCAGAGTCATTCTTCCGAGGATCTTTAGGAGCAGCCAGGACAAGTGCTTTTTAGTGGCGAATGGCCGGAGGACCTTACAGTGAGTTTGCTGCAGATGGCAAGGTGAGGGGCTCACTGGCTCCCAAGGATAGGAAGTTAATAGAGAAGGCCAAGGTGTCCTGGCGAGGAGTGGTAGAATGTGGGTAACTGAGTGGCATGTCGTGCAGACGTGGCCACGTTTCTTTCACAGCAGAGAAAGGGAGTAGATAATCATTTGGAAAGGACCATGAGTTAGCTGACCGCACTTCCGGGCACATCTAATTGACTTGCTTGACAGTCAGCTCACTCTATCACTATGGCAACACCCTCTGACATTTTTTTTTTTCCTTCAGGAAACAAAGGCAAGGGGCAGAGAGAGGAAGTGGGCCACCTTCAGGCTGGCCTTGGCTGGGTCACTTTAGTCAGAGACGTGGTACCAAGGATGCACATGCACGTTAAGTAGTGGGCAAAGCTCCGCATCTTGTTTAGGGAGTGTGTGATGCATGCTAGGCCGTAATCATCTTGAGTAACCAGAAGCCGGATACACTGATGTAACAAGGGTCTTCACTGGGTTTATCAGCCAGACAGCTGTGAGGACTTTGCTCACTGGAGTATAAGAGGCTGTTGGCTAAAACCACAGGGGCACCTGAACAGGTATGTCGGAATCTGGCTCCAGAGTTCCAGGCCATTATCATTAAAATAGAGTTAATAGTCTAAGGCTCATATACAGGGTCTGCCATACAAAAACTGAGGCCTCGTGGCACCTGCCTATATTCCTAGTGCTGAGGGATAGCCACAGAGGCTCCCTAGGGCTTGCAGTCAGGACAATCTGACTGACCAGTGAGAGCTCAAGGTTCACCGAAAGGGCCTGTCTCAAAAACAGAGGAGAGCTGTTGATCAAGGCACTCAGCTCCAACTTCTCAGCCCACCCACACCCTTGTATGCATGTGTGTACACACTTATGCAACACACACACATACACACACACACAATGTAGCATTAGTGTTTGCAAGACCCAGTGGTGTACCTCTGCAGTCCCAGTAAAGGGACAGTTAAGGCAAGAAGATGGTGAGTTCAAGGCTAACCCAAGATAGATCAAGACCTGGATTTAGAAATAAAACTTAGACTATTGAGATGGTTCTGTGGGTAAAGTTTGCCTTTCTGGCAAGACTGATGACCTGAGTTGGCTGCATGTGGTAAAATGAGAGAACGGAGTTCTTCAAGTTGACCTCTGACCTCCACAGTTGCTTCTCTTGGGCATTTTGTCATAGCCTCAATCAGGAAGAGAAACTAAGACATGCGTGCTATGAGGATTTCACTTCATTAAAAAAATGTGTGTTGGTGTTTGCTGAGTGTCTATCAATCACTAAGAGTTTAAAAACAATGACCCAAGACTCTGTCCATAAATTGCCAAAAGTCAGTTATTAATTAAGGGACACAAATAAGAACATGGCATTTCCATTCTCCGGGTTTCTGCCTTCTGGGTCATGGCTTCTCTTTGAATCAACCTGCTTCCCACCAGTGCCTGCACTACAATGTATTAGACCCAGGCAGCAACGCCTCTGTGACAACAGAGAGGACCTACTCTCTGTCACCTTGCCCTCTCATCTGTCATCATCGATATGCCAAACATCCCTGCCCCTTGACCTGGAAGTATTTTCCAGCTCATTGCTAGGGGCATGAGTAGCGCAGTTGGTAGGATGCTTGCCTGGCATGCAGAAAGCTCTGAGCTCAAGCCCCAGGATCCTCCAAAACTACCTGGCCTGGTATATTTCTGTAATCCCAGCACTAGAGAGGTGGAATCAAGAAGATCAAGAGTTTAAGGTCAAGATTGCCCTTGGCTACACGAGGTCCTATCAATGAAGGCAATATCAAGCAATCAATAAAAATGCCATTGACCTATAAGGAGACAGAAAAATGGTCACTGAACCAGTTTGATCACATAAAGGTAAGGGGATGGGGCCAGATTAGATTCAGCATTCTGATGGCAAATAAGTTCCAGCAGAGGGAGCTTCCGGCCTGTAGGCAGTGCTCAGAGGAAGCTCCCTGAAGGTCATCAGAGGTGTGAGCTAACTGCATGTATTAGGTCTCTCAGCTCCTTCCCTCTCTCCTCCCCTTGGGGAACTGCAGTTGGAGACCCAGTGAAAGTGAACCGGAGAATGATCCTCTGTGCATCAAGTTGAGGTTTACTGAGCAACAACAACCTTCCAGATACAATTCCAGCTTCTCTTTCATCCAGCACTGCTCGTGGTCCCCCCCCCCCCCATGGCAGCCACCATAAGCACCATCGACTGGACTAGCTTCCAGATAACGAAAAGGCCAAGCACATCCCAAATCTGGTTCACTCAGACTAATAAGAGAACCGGAAGATTGTGTTTGACAAGCTCAACAGTGAATACAAGAGAATTAACTCTCTGAAGCTTTAAGCAGAAGCTACTACAGGTGACAAACCTCAGGGAATGGCTGGATGTGAGAGTGACACTCTCTTAGGTAACATTATGAGAACCCATTGGGCTGGCTCAATCAGCAAGAATGGTCTTAGGCAAGATGGCTGCCCTAGTAATTTTTCCAGGTTCAGAGATCACAACCCTAGGAATTGGGCCACCACCCACTGCACAGGTCACCACAATGAATGCAATCAATAAACGCCCCCATCGGTATATCCAAAGGCTTGCTTCCCAGGTGACGATATTCTGTCATGTTGAGTATTAAACATCAAAAAAAAAAAAAGTGCCAAATGGTAATTGCAAGTACCACATGTAATGGCTTAGTCTCAGCTGTTAGAGTCAAGTTCTATGGGTTACTATTGGTTGCTTCTCAGTGGTCCCTGCTTTGAAGATCTGCCAATCTTGGACCCAGCTGCCAACTCCCCAGGTTGCCCTGCTCTTTCTGGACATGTCTGGGCCATGTGACTTCCTGTGGCACCATCCAATCCAAGATACCAAAAGCTAAGAGTAGCAGCTGCCAACAAAGAAGAGGGGATGGAGGGCCCAGAGTCAGGACAACGGTGACTTCTGGGAATGAAGAGGAAGGTGGTGCCCCTCTTACAGGTGCTCAGACTCATGAACTGAAGGCAGAAAGGCTAGGTATGTGGCCTAGGCAAAGCCTGACATAGCAAAATATGCACTCAGAACATTCAAAAAAAGAAAAAGGAAAAATAGAAAAAAAGAATTGAAAAAGTCAAAATGCCATTAAGCGATAATGCAACTTTAGCTTTCCTTAATTATTAATAGACTTTGAGGAATAATTTGGAACTAAATTACAACCGGATAGAGGGATTCATAATACATGTGGGTCACAGGGGATTATGAAAATATCTGGCCTCATTTTCATGTCACCTGACAGAAATTCATCCAGGAAAATGCCACGAAACATAATCGTGAACATTAATAGACAGTTCCCTGAAAGCTGCGTGTGCTCCCCCCGCCCCCCCAAATCCAGAGAGTTGAAGCTTACGGTTTTATGCATAGGCAATTCTCAACATCTTTACTCAAACACTCTCAATTTTCTAAAGCTAATAGTGGTTCCCACTTGTGCTGTTCATGCTTTCTGACAATTTGCTATTTGCCCCCCCACTCCTGAATAATACCCTGATTTAGGGAGGAGATGATTGCAGAATTTCCGTTCTGCCAGGATATAAGGAAGATCCAGTCTTTGAAGCCAGCAGGTAAGATTCAGCCACTGCCACGCATCCACGGGTGGTTTGAGGGACCTAAGGACCACTGGACTCCTGAAGGAGATATGGAACCGTAGCAGCTCTCAGGAACATAGAATGAGCTTAGTGGCATAGACCTGACATCTCAACACGTGGGAGGTGGAGGCAGGAGGATCAGGGATTCGAGGTCACTACATACTGAGTTGGAGGCCAGCCCCAGCTGTGTGAGACCCTGTCTCAAAATAACAGCAGCAGCCACAAAACATCTGGAAGACCTTCCTTCCTCAATTGTAGAAAGCCTCCTGTCATTCATCTTTTGATCCTTTGATAACAGTCACAGATATCATCAGTCACTTTCTCAATCCCTGGGGCTGGCTACTCCCTCTTCCCTCAAAGCCACTACGAACTCCAATTTCCTTGGTGCTAAACTACCCTGAGGAATGCCTAGTGCCTTTTGCAAAATACAAATTAGATCACAGAGCCCCAGATCTCATCTCTGCAATAATTTAATTTGTTTTTTGAAGAACCATTGGTGAGCCTTTCGTTTCTCTTTTTCTCCCAAACCTGCGCAGTGAACCAGTTGGTAGTAGGGAAACTGAGCCACCACAGCAGTCAACAGCACTCGTTTATTTATTTTTTTAAATATGCTCTTTCTGGAGGCTTTGGAGAACAGTGTACTGAAATAATGGCATAGATACTCCACACAGAATTCCTGCTGTCACAAAAGTATCACATCTCAGTCATGACATAGCTCTCCCTTTAGCCTTTCTAAAACCATTACGAAAGAAAATGGCAGAACGCCCCAATATGGGGCACATGGGTCTCTTTATTGGGTAAAGGTCTGTGTTCCTGGACATTTCTATTTATATCTACAAAACAGTATGTTCTGGTTAGTTATAAATTTCAACTCATCATAACCTAGAATAACCTGAGAGGAGAGCTTTGATTGGGCATGTGTGTCAGGGATTGCTTACATTGTTAATTGATGGAGGAGATCTCAGTCCACTGTGGGCGGCAGGATCCCCTAGGCAGGAAGTCCGAAAAGGACAGGGGAAACCTGTATCTAAGGAAGCAGGCAGCAGGAGAACTTGTTTCTCCTCTCTGCTCTTGATGTCATATAACCATGTTTGAGTTTGAGTTCTTCCCTTGGCTTCCTGAAAGGGACAGGTGACAATTTAGAATCCTAAGCTGAACAAACCCTTTTTGCCCGCATTGCTTTTGGTCAGGATATTTTATTCCTGTGGCAGAAACAAAACCAGAATTCATTCTGTAGGAATTATCCTTACCAGTCTGCTATCACTTCAAGGCTGTGCCCATGGTCAGGGCACCATTTTGCTGGAGAATTCTATCACCATAGCAGTTTTCAAAGACCCAGAGGTGGATAAAACTGGCCCTGAGTTCTCTTTGAAAACATTCTGTGATGGACTCAGAGGTCTTCCTGAAATAGGCAATTTATAAACTATGAGACTTCGGCAGATTGTAGCTGGGAGGACTCCTCTCTAATCGCCAGCCATTTCTTCCATTAGAGAATAAGATAATGATGTTTAAATGTCACCAAGTGCCCACTGTTTAACAGCTGTGGCTTCCTCATTCCAGATAATTTAATTTCCAATGGAGGAAAAAAAAATTTTAAAGCAGCCACAAAACCACAACCCGAAGCCGCAGAATCATCTCGAGTTCTGTGGAAGCATAATGTTTAGAGACTGCATTGCACTGTGGGCTTGGGATAACTGCAAGATTTGAGGGGCTTTGCACAGCTTTGGCAATTAAGGAAAATGGAGTAACTGCCAAGGTGGTGTGGGACCAGAATAAGTGAAATGGTAAGTCTCTCTCTTCTTACGAATGAACAGCTCACACCTCTTACTGAGATGTCACACACGATGCTTCCAGGGAAGACAGGGCAGGTTGGCATGGTCAGAATCTCCCCCATCTCGTGCCACTGTGACAGCTCTTGCAGTAAGTCAGCAGATAGCCTGGTCTGGGGGGGAATGCAAGGTTCAGAAGACAGGAGCCTGGACCAGTTTCTCCTGATATATTTTTGTATTCCAGGTCTCATAAGGTCCTTTGTTTATAGTAACGCTTCCTCTTCCTTACACATCAGGAAGCTCTGTAAGTAGTGTTACCTTTTTTTTGATATCTGTAGGAAGAAACTTGAAGCCACGTGTCTACAGCAGTGTCCTGGCAGTCAGGAATAAATGGACACACATTCCAAGGTCATGAGAAAGGTCAGATTTTTTTCCCCATTATTTGTGAACATACTGATTCCTGCCCAGCTTGGGAGTAAGGTATACACATATTACTCTAATATCCAAAGATGCTTCCAGAGTTTGGAACCATGATGCTTTTTTTTGGAAGATCTGAAATATGAAAAGACAACCTAGTAGCCATAGCATCTTTGGCTTAACCCAGCCCAACTCTGCAGCCCACAGACTGCTGGTGCTAAATATTATTCCGTACTTATTTACATGTGTGCATGTTCATGTATGTGTGCACAGGCACACATGTGTGCACATGTATGTGGAAGTCAAAGGAAACCGTCAAGTGTTACCCCTCAGACACCAACCTTCTTTTCTGAATCAGGGTCTCTCATATGCCTGGAGCTTACCAAGCAGGCTGAGATGGCTGGCTAAAGAGCCCCAGGGATCTGCCTGTCTGAGCCTTCCACCATTGGGACCATAGCATGAAACATCACACCCAGCTTTCTTAGGTTCTGGGGCTCAGGTCTTCAGGCTGCCAAAGCAAGTACTTTGCCAAGTGAGCCACCTATCCAACCCTTGTTCTGTACTTACAAAAGGCAAGGTTGGGGGGGGGGTTGGTGCACAGGATGTGGTTGTATTTTATTAGCCTCCATTTAAGATCGGCTCTAACCAATGTCTCTCAACATTTTCCATGACCTTGACTGAACGCAATCTTTACCTACCATCCCTATCACCTGTGCAGGAGGTAAGGACACTGGCGGGATGGCTCAGCTGGCGAAGGCACTCGTGGCCCAGGCTGATGACCTGAGTTTGACCCTGAGGACCCACATGATAAAACAAGAGAGCTAACTCCCTAAGTTATCTGCTAACCTCTGTACACATGCCATGCAGGCTCATACACATTTTTCCTCCCTAAACAAATAAATGTAATTAAAAAAAAAAAAGTCTAGCAGTTACATAAGACCTGTTGATGAGCCAGGTCTGTCTAGCCCTCTTACTTTTCTGTTTAAATGTTTGCTTCTGACTCAAGCTCCCCGGGGACCAAGCTCTTCACCTGATTGAGACTTGGTTGAGCATTTCCCTACCAGCATCTTATTGTCGCACAAGCTACCTCCAGATACCTAGTCTGAGATGCTCCTGTTCCACAGGCATCCAAGAGCCAGGGTCAGATGAGGCCCACCCTCAGAGAGCTTTACGTCTGAAGGACAGGTGAGGTTCTAGGCCCTCTGGAGCTTCCATTCATGATCTGTTTTGGCAACAATGCACATTTTCCTGAGTGCCTCCCACTCTTCACACTAATGATTCCTGTTTAGAAAAAATGCCAACTTTATTTGCTGCCAGGGTGATAGGGAGCATATAGCCTGTGTGTGTGTGTGTGTGTGTGTGTGTTGGGGGGGGGCGATCTGTGTCATCTCTGACATCAGGAGACTTCCTAAGCAACTCTCACTCGCCACTCAACTGTGAGGAGATGTTTCTTAGGATCTAAGTGGGTTTAGAACTCAGGGGTAGAAGATGGTAGTCCCATGTATAAAACATGGCTGCCTAATACTCAGGGCTGCTGGGTAGCGGGGAGCCTCTGTTGGCAGTGAGTCTCATGGCTTGTGTCTCCAGCAAAGTTGTGAGTTTTCAGCATGTAAATTAACCACCTCTGGAGACCCAGGGTGATGGGTAAAGGAAACCATGGGGCTGAGAGTCTGGGTACTGGACTTCTACAATAACTCTACCACTGGCTGCCCCATCTACATGAGGATGTGCCCTAGTCCTACACAGCTGCCCCAAGCATCAAATAAACATTATACAAGAAACCAGTGCCACACTGGGGACATGACTGCACATAACACTCCACAGGAGGGAAAAAAAGATTCCTGTGCACACAGCTTCAAATGGAACAGTGACTATAAACGTTGGTGCTTAGTAACATAAGAAAGGAAGTTGAAACTGCCAGGAGTATGGGTAGGGCATAAAAACATGGACCTTGGTCTGTCCCCAGGTGGGAAAGGAAAGTTTCTCAGGAGGTGAGCTGAGGTCCTGGACATGCGTAGGTGCGAGTGCGAGTTCAGAGTCAGAGAGGATGCAAGCAATATTATCTGCAGTATTTAAAGTTTTCTCCCAAAGGGAAGTATTTATTATTGTTCACATAATTAAAGATTGGCTCAGGGACAGAAGGAAAAAAAAAAGGGCAAGAACATGAGGCATCTCCAGGGTTCACAGGGTGAGAACATGGGGTGCCTCCAGGGCTCAAACACCAAACAATTCTACTTGCAGAAGGCTCTGAAAGCAGACTGCAGGGCAAGGAGGAGGGAGTAAGGCGGCTTGGGAAGGATGTGGAGGCAGAAGGAAGGGACCCCGCACAGCTCAGTCCCTTTGCTGCAGGAGGTTTTGCAGATATGGCTCATGGCAAAGGGACAGAGCTCTCTCTCTGCCCATGCTGGACCAAGATCAGGGGCCTGGGGCTGTTGGCCTCTTAGAGCAGTTACATAGGCCAGGAAGGAACAGAGAGGGAGGAAGGAAACACTCTGATGCCTCCTTTTTAGGGCATTCCCTTCTTCATTCTAATAGTCTCAAACCTAAAGCAAAAGGAGGAGATACCCGAGGCGAAGAGCATTTGGTGAGTTAAACCAGAAGGAGTCAGTCTTAGGAAGAAGGGTGGGGCCAGGCTGGAGAAGTTAAAGGAGGTGGCAGATCATGGGAGGTCTGGATTGACCCAGAGAACAAAGGGAGCTATCTCAGGGTTTAGAAGGAAGGGTAACACAGCTCATCTTCTTCAGGGTGCTTTCTACCGACATCTCAAAGCAGTGGTTCTCAACCTGTGGGTCACAACCTTCCCAGGGGTCACATATCAGAGATCCTGCATATGATTTACATTGTGATTCATAAAAGGAGTGACCTGAAGTTCTGGAGTAGCAATGAAATAATATTATGGTGGGGCGATCACCACAACATATGGGGAGCTGTATTAAAGGGTTGCAGCGTTAGGAAGGTTGAGAATCACTGGGACAGAGGCAAAGCAGGTCTCAGGCTGCAAATACTCACTAGAATCTGATAGCTAATGTTTGGGTCTCAGGGAGGAACAGGTTCCCAGACACCATAGGGTGTCTACCCTGAATCATAGCAGAGAGCTGGCCAGGAAGAGGCTTAAGCACACCAAAGTCATGAAAGGTGAGCATTTGTCAGGATTCCCTTCCTTCTGCCTTCTATCTTTGCACTTCTTTAATGCTGAATTAAAGGCACATTAGGAAGGGCCTTCTCACTGGTGTTGCAAAGTTTGGGGTTGAACACAGAATTGCTCAGCCTCACAGTAAAGAATTATCACCTCATATCCACACAAATGGTGGCATCTGAGAGTTTTCTTTGAAAGCATGGAGAGCTCAGAAGATAAAAAGGTAAAAGTAAAAAAAAAAAAAAAAAAAAGACATGATTTGAATCCTAAATAAAATTTGAAAGTCTGCCACACCCACTAGGAGATATTGTTATTGTGGAGAGAGAGAGAGAGACAGACAGACAGACAGACAGACAGACAGACAGACTGACACAGACACCAAGAACCACAGCTCAGATCCTCATACATAAGCATCAAATACATGCACGCGCACGCACGCGCACACACACACACACAGAGGGAGATGGAGAGGGGGGAAAGAGATGGAGACTGGAAGGGTCGGAAGAGAGGAAGAGGGAGAGGGAGAGACTGAGTCTGTGGCTAAGAATCACAACCAGACCCTCTTAGTTTTAAGATGCTTCAAGCCAGCATCTACAGACAAGCAAAGTAGAAGAGCTCAATGGGGGAAGACTGGACATTAATGAAGGCAAACTACCCACTATTCCAAAGATCCAGGAAGCTTATTATAGACCCCAAACCATGTTTGAGGTCATAAATTACTCAGAGGCATGGCCGAGGAGTAATCCAATAATCCATTTATAACTTTAAGTAAATCTGGTTGCACACGGAAGCCCTTCTGAGTTTACAAACCTATAATATTTCCAGCCACTGGCCTGGAATCGGAGGGGGCCATCATAGCCAGCCAAGGGTGCGTGGTGTTCAAACCACAGAAAATTAACCAGAGCCAGACAGTCGATACCACATTAGCCCCTTCGCTGCAGTTGCTTATTCTGTTTGTGACTATTCATTTCAATCCAGGGCCAAGCAAAAAGTTGGCTAGCTCATCCCCTAAAAACAGACCCTTCTCGCTATTGAATCCCACAAGTTCCAGAAGAGAAAGACTAATATATGTTCCTTGCAATAAGAAAGAAGAAAGATGCACCCTCATCCCGTGCATCCAGAATAGATGAGATTAATTCTTCTCAAGCCCTCAGGGCACATTAGGAAACACATCGAAGTTCAAGAAGGCTCACTTAAATCCAGGGACTCTCTAAGTGATACCCTGGTAAATCTTTATATTATTCTGATTTACCTTAGTGTTTAATAGAAGGAAGCCACACAACTATTTTGAACCTAAAGAGTTTGAGAATTATTTTTCTCAGTTAAAGAAATCAGTCTTGGGCTAGAGAGGTAGCTCAATGGATAAAGGGCTTGCTACCAAGTGTTGAGTACCAGGGTTCAGACACTCAATACCCACATAAAAATTAGGGCAGGTTTGGTGATCTACTTGCATTCCCAACACTTGGAAGGTAGAGATGGGGGATCTTCAGGGCAAGCTGGCTAGTCAGACTAGCCATATCTGTGAGCCCTGGGCTCAATAAGAAATCCTGCCCCGGTAAATACATTGGCAAAGGAGGTACCTGAAATAAACCCCTTTGCATACATGGGAACATTTATTTTCATGCATACCACACACAAAGCATATCTCTCTTCCCATGCTCAGATCATCACAGACTACTTGCAAATGACTAGTATGTTACATTCTGCAGAACTGAGAGAGGGGACAGAGCTGTGTTCATGGATGGACCATCTTATTGCCACACATCACTGGGGGTTGGTGGATGCCTTGGTGGCTTTAGCAGATTCTGAAGCCATGGATTGTCAAAATCATCATGAGAAGACACCAGTGTCTTGGTTCCTCCTGGTGGTCCTACTGGTCTACCTGGCTTGTTCCACCAGACCACCTTTGAACAGCTTTGAGTGGGTGGCTTCTAGAAGATGCTAAACTGAGGTATCAGGTTACACTGTAGGGATGGATCCCATCTCCCCACTTCTCAAGGTGCCACCCATCCCCATTCCTCAAGAGGAAGGATTATGGCTCCCACCGATTTAAAAAAAATTATTTATTTTATGTGTATGATTTCTGTGCAGCATGTACACCTGCATGCCAGAAGAGGGCACCAGATCCCGTTATAGATGGCTGTGAGCCACTACATGGTTGCTGGGAATTGAACCAAGGACCCCTGAAAGAGCAGTCAGTGCTCTTAACCGCTGAGTCACCTCTTCAGCCTGCTCCCACCAAGTTCTGAAAAGCCAAGTTAGGCCACGGTGCTTGTTTCATTCTGATTCCCTGGGAGAGCCTCCCTGCCCCCATCTGAGTGCCTTTTGGATATATTCTGTGCCAAATGAAATCCAAGTGAGGTCATTAATTATGAAAATTCACAATGCATAATTATAATAATTACTCAGATCACATAAACATTACAGCCCCATGAATAATTAAATAGGCTCTGAGCTTTGGAGAGCTTCCCTAACACAATAAAACCTAGGGAGGTGACAGGGAAGGGACAGGAGAGTCACACTTTGGTTTGCTGTGAGTGAGTTGTATTGTTTCGAGGACATTTTCTTTTTCACTTTGTCCTAAAGAATTATCCTTGACCTTATGAGGCAGAGATATAAAAGCAACAATGAGATGCCTGGAATGTTAAAAGACCGGATCCATGCTTCAAAGTGGAGATCTAGAGTTCCAAGCAAGACATCTTCCCAAGGTTCTGGTTTCTGCCCTCACCCCTCTTCAAAAATCCTTTCTGAAGAAGAAACAATGAGTCCCATTTTATAACAAATACACAGCCACACAGAGGTACCCTGTGTCCTTCTCAATCGAGTGAGATGCTGACTCTGGAATAAATAGATATTTTCAGGTTTCTCTCTGGGCAATGTAGACTCAATCAGAAAACAGAATCAAGGTTGAGGCGGGTATCTAATTCTGTGTTCACTAGAAGACATAAAATTGGTGTACCATGTGACTTTTACGAACCACCATCAGACTTCATTAGTGACCAAATCTGTGAGTGAACAACAGTGGCTGTGCGACAAGAGGTTTCCGAGAAGCAATTCATCGGGAGAGACACTGAGAGAGGCCCACACTGGGGAACCCTGTGGAGAGGTGGTTAGGAATGTTGTTAAAGCTGAATCTGAAATGATACCCCTGACTTGTTGAAGTGCTCTAGCCTCTGTGGTGCCTGGTGCTGCTTTGTAGGCGTCTATGCCATCTATGCTTGGTGCCTGGGTAGTGTTGGCAGGCCATGGGGTTTTTGTGGGTTCTGTAGGTTCCTGTTCACTTACTGGGTTTTCCCAGCCCACAGATCAGAACCAGCTACAAGCTGTATTTACCACAGACCAAGTGGTTCCTACCCACAAACTGTGATTTCCCCCCAAATCTGATGGCCAAAGTGAAATTCTCTTCTGATAAGCCGTTGCTGAAGGGTGCTTTGTGACCAAGATGAGAAAATTCATACAGCTTGGCTTTTAATAAATGCCCTCTGTGCTCCCTGAGGGGGGGTGTAATCAAGATATGAAATATACACAAATCCTATTGCTTCTGCAAATAAGGATTTATTTGTAGACTACAAATAACAGATTTCTTATCTGTTATGTTTTAGACTTTCTAAAATGATGGCCCATTAAAGCAATGATACTGTTGTAAGCAAGAGAGATGGTTTCAGTAGTGAAGGTCACTGGCTGTTCTTGTAGAGGACTAGGGTTCAGTTCCCAGCATGCGCAGGGTGACTCACAACTGTCTGTGGCTTCAGTTCTAGAAGATCTGATGACATCTTGTGGCTTCTGAACACATATGGTGCACATAACTTCATGTAAGCCCATATACATATACATAGAAATACTAATTTTTTAAAATGATATTATATGAAAAGCTGGCCTAGAACCTCCCACAGAAAGAATGTTCAACTACCAGGTAAAGTAAGTTTTAATTTTTGTTTTCTTTTAGATTTATTTATTGTACGTGTATAAGGCTTTTTTTTCTTGCATAAATGTTTGTGTACCACATAGGTGTCTGGTCCCTTAGAGGTCAGAAGGAGGGCTTCAGAGCCCCCAGATCTGGAGCAAAGGATGGTTGTCAGCTACCATGTCAGTGCTGGGAACTGAACCTGGGCTCTCAGGAAGAGCAGTAAGTGCTTGTAACCACTGAGCCATCTCTTCAGCCTCAGGTAAAATGAACTCAGCAGGCAAAATGAATTTAGTCTCGAGTTTCTATTTCATTCTAGTGATTCCCAAGAGACTCAATAGCAATTCAAAGCTGGTTCCACTGTATGTCACAGCCATGGTTCATATTACTGATGATAGCTATTTATAAAGGATATACTGTATGCCTGGCATATATAGTGGGGTTTCAATAAAGACAGAGGAAACCAAATTCCAGATCTATGAGAACCATCATGTGCCGTGATGTGACTTATAATATACAAGTAATTGTTTATGTTGCTAAGAGGTCTTTAGGAATAGATTAGAAAGAAAATCCCATTTAATTGCTGGAAAAATAGTGTTGAGTGGGGAAGGCTTGCCCATTCCCCATTGTCTATGTTAGGATCTGACAGAGAAGGAGTCTTTGTGTCCAAGGGTCTTCATCTAAGTATTTTTCCTCTTGGCTCTACTGGTCAGGAGTGATCCAATTATGATTTTGAGTATGCACACGAGGAATAAAAAAAGGCTACCTTGTCAGATATTTAGCCTAAAATTTTTAAAAAAAAGAAAAAGTCTATAGTAACTTCAATGGAGGAGCTTGAACACAAGAAAACAGGCTACATGGCAGTGAAAGTGTTAAGAAGATCAAGATGATGGATGTTAACTACTATGCCACCCCCCCATCCCCACCCCCACACTGCCAGCCCCTCAGGGAGGAAGGACAGGAATGGTGGGGGTTCCGCACCAACTGTGGAGAGCAAAATGAGATGTGAGGAGAGGAGCTGCCCCAGGCAGCTAGAGCTAGAGAAGATGCCGCCACAGCTCCCGGCAGTACAAGCAGCAGGATAGAGGTGGAAATGAACGTACCGCACCGGTTGCAATATCCTCTGTCTTCATTTCCTCACAGCCCCTCAACAGACTCAGGTGGAGAAGCTGGAAGGCAAGGGAATCTAGGAGGTACAGTTCCTGGAGAGCCAGGAGAGGGGAAGAGGGGTGGAGCCAAGGGACAGCACAGGTGTGTAGAGAGCGTGCCACCAGAGCTACACAATCCTCACCTGAGCCTGTGGGAAACCGGAAGTGAAGGATCTCAACTCCTCCCAAAGTCTTTATTGCCTTCCTCTGTTTCGGCTTCTCAAGCATCCCTTGCTCCTACAATGGCCAAGCTTCCCTCACAGGGCCGTGACGCGTGTGCACATCTGTGTGCTTCCTCTCTGGCCATGCTCCACCCTAAACAGGGGCATCTATCAAGGAATGAAGATGCTTTGGTTTTAGGTCACTTAGCTACTGCTGGCATGTAGCGAGTTGATACAAAACCCTGAATCACAAGGAGAAAATGGTGTGCACAGCAGGGACAGGGCTGGTCTCCAAAGTCCTCCACCAACTGAGTGGCCACAAGATCCTGTCCCAGGGCAATGCTCTCAGCATCCCGAAATCTTGAAGTGAGCTTAGACCATAAAAAACGCCCTTCAAGAATCTCTAATTGTAGCAGGGCGTAGTGGCGCACACCTTTAATCCCAGCACTGGGGAGGCGGAGGCGGAGGCGGAGGCGGAGGCAGGATAATTTCTGAGTTCGAGGCCAGCCCGGACTACAAAGTGAGTTCCAGGACAGCCAGGGATATACAGAGAAACCCTGTCAAGAATCTCTAATTGTTCTTCTTTCTCCTCCTTCCTCTTCTTGTTAATGCATCTGGTGTGCTGTGTGTGTGTGTGTGTGTGTGTGTGTGAGGGGGTCGGGTAGTGGAAACTTCAGGTTTCTTTGGAAAGTCGGTTATGTCAAATGATGTTCTCCTAAAGCAGACACAGGTGAAAGGATGTTTTGCTAAAGCAAACACGTGCATGATATTAAGAAGGAATATAAATGTAACCCAACAGACGGTGGGCAATGCTGGATGGTATTGGTACACCTTGCCATTCCTTAATGGTCATCGTTTGTCATAACTTCATAGAAAGAAATACACCAAAAAATTTTTTTCTGGTAGTGTTCTGAGAGCTTTGTGTTGCTTCTGTGGACTTGGGCCAATTGGCAGAGTGATGTCAGCTGATACAGACTCACGTGGAGTTTTGCTAAGACAAACTCACATGGTGTTTTGCTGAGGCAAGACCCATGGGAGGGATTATAAATAGGACTCAATAGACAATGATGTGGGGAGTGGGGAGGTTGCCTAGCTGGCTTTGCAACACTTCCTTGGTCTTGAGTCTTTGTCTTCACTGATCTTCACTTCATTTAGAGAGGCATAGCAGATAACTTCTCCTGGTATCCCTACTGGTCCTGGGTGCTCCTGCTGATTTGGCAGAAGCCTACAAGGGACCATTGTGACTTCCAGAACACTGTATATGCCAATCAAGTCTTCTGGAATCAAGCCACTTTCCTGGCTTTCAGGGACTTCAGAAAACTCTCTTCCATCTGTTGGGATTAGCTTTAACTGTTGGGATTAGCTTTAACTGTTGGGATTAGCTTTAACTGTCAACTTGACACAGCCTAGACTTCACCGAAGGTCTGGCCTATTGGAAAGTCTGTGGGAGATTGCCTTGTTAATTGACTTAGGAGGTCCAATCCACTGTGGGTGACACCATTCCCTAGATAGGTGGTCCCACTCTGTAGAAGAAAGCAAGCTGAGTGTAAGCCTATGAGAGAGGCAGCAAGCAGGCATCTTGCTACACTTCTATAACCAACTGAAGTTCCTGGTTGGAGGTGATGCTCTTGGATTCTTTCCCTGACATGTTCTGAGATTGTACGCTGAAATAAACTCTTTCTTTCCCTAAGTTGCTTTTGGTGAGATGCCTTTTATCACAGCATCAGAAAGGAAATTAGAATACCATCTTTACTGAAAGCCTTCCTTCAAAGTTCTGACAGAGGATGCAATCTGGAGGTCCAGTCTCGGGGAGGAAGCAGCTGACACTAGATCTGCCTGCTCCATCTGTACCTGGGCCCCAGGCCAGTGTTTGCCCAACTGTGCCATTGCAGATAATGGGGGGAGGAAATACAGAAGAACCTTTAAACATGCTATCAGCTATGTATTTATCTCAATGATTTTTTTTTTTTCTTCACAGAAATGCAATTAGTATGTAAAACAGCGGCTCTCCTGGAAATGACTGCTCCGGGGGCTGAGCTCAGATGAGAAGATTTACAACAGAGAAAAGCTGTGTGAAGCCTGTGGATGTGCGGGAGACACCAACGTGGCAAAAATCACTAAGGGCCCTAGAGGGCGACTGAGAATTAGAAACAGGATTTGAGCTACAGGTGATGTTCTGTCTTTGAAGGTGGAGTCTTTAAACTTAGCGTCTCCTACATGCTTTCTGCTCTCCCAAATGCTACCCAATATGTGTTTTCAATTGAACTTTGAAACTAACATTCTATGTTTCTGGAGAAAACTTAGAAGTCATTATGAAACTAATAATAGCATCGAAGGTGCTGTTCATTCAGACAGTGTCCCAGAGTTGGGGACATAAAAAAATGTCATTCCTAAACTTGTATTTTGACTCTCTTACATCCAAAAGTTCATGGCTGGTACAGGTTGTGCCTTCATGTGTATGTGAGTGTATGAATGTGTGTGTGAGTGTATGAATGTGTGTGTGCATACATCGGTAAGTACACATGTATGTGTATGAGTGTGTTCACACATATATGTACACACAAGCACTGGCCTTGCATTTTCTCCAGAGGAGCCGAAATCAGAAACATACAGGACTATGAAGAATTTTTTTCTCTTGAGTCTCAACTCTACGGAGAGGCATACCAGACTTCACAGAACGGAACTGGGACTGATCCACCAACATATAATAGCAGTTCCTAGGCAACTGTGTGGAGTCTCCTGTCATTACTCCTTGCTCAGAAAGGCCTGTTAAAATATTCCCATCTAAAGCCGGGCATAGTGGCGAATAACTTTAATCTCAATATTCAGAGGCAGATGGATCTCTGTGAGTTCAAGGCCACCCTAGTCTACTGAGTGAGGTACAGGTCGGCTAGGGCTTCCTATTGAGACCAGTCTCAGCAACCAAATAAGAAGAACCAAAGAGAAAGAAGCAATGATGGGGATACAAAGTACTCCTGAGGCTTCTATTCCAAGAAGCCCTAAGTGAGGAAGAAGGAGGGAAGGGATCTTCTTCCAGGGTCTTGTAAGCAGGTTCTACAGGGTCATTATGGGTTGACACTAGGTCTGTGATCTCCCAAATCTAGAACTCAAAGACCAGAAATCAGGCCAATAAGAAAGAAACACAGGGACCATTTTCAAATGGATTTGGATCAACTGTCGGGCATTCCTCCCAAACACTGGCTTTCACTGTCTGGGTCTATCAGAGTTAGGACAAAACCAAGTCTAGGAACTGCATCTGATGAAAACACACAGGTGAACCATGGACAAGATGCACTGTGAAACCCTAACTGGATCCAGGGCCAACATGTTTGCTGTCAATGACAAGAACAGAAAAACTGTTGCTGTCAGGTGGGGGACTTAAGCAGTTTTGACCACAGTGATTTTAAGTAAGAGGATGCTCCTGTCTCAGAGAATACACTCTCTAGGGATCACCTGGAGACAACTTATTTGTAAGTAGTTCAGAAAATTACACACAAACCCATACACAGAGGGGCGTGTGTGTGTGTGTTGATACAGAAGTTAATCTAGAGAATTAAAAAGCATATGAGATTCTTTTCAATATTTTTGCAATTGCTCTACTAAAAATCTAAAATTTTGTTGTGGGAATTTCATGATATACATAGGGCAGTGCTGAAGACACAGTCGTATGTGCCCAAGGGTACAGGTGGTAAATTTGGGAGAAACTTGGGTTGGCATAAGTTGAGGAGGGCATGCTGCAGAAAACACACCCCACCCCCATGCCATCGTGTCAGTGTGATGAGGTCGAAAAACGCAGAGTCAAACGTTTTATAGAAAGAGAAATCCTCACGGATTATCAACCAACAGCAGAACTGAAGTGGCTGAGCTACCTAGAAGTCAGCACTATTTGGCGGCGATGGCATTGTCCTGAGTCTTTGTTCTCTCTGATCTGTCCACTGTCACTCTCAGTTTATACCATGTCTGTCAAGTGTGCTGTGATCCTGCTCAGTGGACACCAGCTCAATGTGCCCATCATTCCTTTCTCACCTTCTGATGCCAGCACAGCTCTCTTCTTCTGGGAAGGCTGTTCTTCCGGTTCCAGCAATGTAGCTCTAGTTTCCTTTCAGTTGCTGTGATAAAACATCACATCCAAGAGCTACTTAGGAGAGCAACAGACATATCTGGCTAACACTTCTAAGTCAGAGTCAATCATTGAGGTAAATAAGGGGAAGAAGTCAAGCAAGAACCTGAAGTAGAAACCACAGAGGAACACTGCTTGCTTACAGGTCCATGCTTAGCTAGCTTTCTTCTACAGCCCAAGGCCATTTGCCAAAGGAATGGTGATGCTCACAGTGGGCTGAGCTCTCCTACATTAATTCACAGTCACATTCCCAACAGGCCTATGGGAAAATCTTATCTAAACAACTCCTCTAGGGAGGCTTTCTTCTCAAATGACTGTAGGCTGTGTCAAGTTGACAATTAAGTCCAACCAGGACAGGTGGGAATTGCAATATTTGTATGGATCCCAGTGCTGGGACACCATGTGACAATGTAACATGGGACACTAAAAATGTCTCATCATTTCCACTCAATGTAGTAGTCAATAGCAGAGATACAGACCAGCTACTCTAAGGACTTAAAAGCAGTGTCATGGCTCCTCCTTTGTTCATTGGGCCTGAGGCCCTTAGCAGCATCTCACATCTGCATATGAGATTTTGTTTTCTAAAGATCATTCAACAATCCATGTAACTAAGCTGAGTCTTGGTCCAGGACATGGGGGGTGGGGTACAGATAAGCCTGAAGAATCTTAAATCCAAAAAGTAGAACAGCTTAAAAAATAATGAAGACCTGTCAAAATGACACAGACCTCACTGTAAAAATGGTTTCCCATGGCCAAATCCATGATATATTAAGCATCAACATAAACAGCGGTGGTAATAAAATAAAGGAAGCAACATCTTGGGTCTGAGGACTGGATTTTTTTTTTTAAAGCTTTGTAAGAGATGAGGAATCTGGACTCAAAAATGAAAAACCTGAAGCTCTACCAAGAAGTGAGATAAATTTGGGGTCTCCATATACCTTTGTTATAAAAATACGTATTGATTTAAAACATGATTTAGAAGCCCTCACTGCCAGGGAGCCTGGAAGAAATCATCTTGATCAGGTAGCCAGAGAAAGCAACTCTCTAAGGGGATTGCTTGTCTGAGCAGCCTGGTAAATGACATTCGGTAAACTTTTTTCCATTGTTGTGACAAAAATACCTCACAAAAACTACCCAAGGAAAGGTTTATTTTGAGGTCTCATTTTTTGATGGACAGCCCATCATGGTGTGGAGGGGATGGAGGCAGGAGAGTGAGGCAGCTGGTCACATTGTATCCACAGTTGGGAAAGGAAGAGAGGCGATTACTGGTGATCAGCTCACGTTCTCTTTGTGACACCATCCAAGACTCCAGCGTAGGGGATGGTACCACCCATAGTGGGCAAGTCTTCCCACATCAGGGAAACCTCCATGAAAAAGCCTCCACAGACATGCTAAGAAGTGTGTCTCCTAGGTGATTTTAAAACCAGTCAGGTTCACAAATGAAGAACCACCACAGTCATGAAAAGACCAGCCTGCACCTCCAGCAATGTCAAGGTGATGAAACTCAAAGAAAGACTGAGAAAAGTAAAGAAACACGACAAGGGTGGAGAGACAGCTCAGTGGTTAAGAGCACTGGCTGCTCTTCCAGAGGACCTGAGTTTAATTTTCAGCACCTACCTGGCAGCTCATAACTTCTTGTAATTCTAGCTCTAGGGATCCAGCGCCCCCTTCTGGCCACTGTGGTACTGCACTCAGGTGCATAGCCACCCATACAAATGCACACAGTATATACATAATTTAAAAAACAAATGAGTAAATAAAAAGAAATCAGGACAACTAAATAGCACATGAAGTTCTGAGGTTTGTTTGTTTGTTACAAGGGACACCACTGACCCAAGTGAAGCAACATGTTGGGTCTCAGGACCAGATTTTTTTTGTTGTTATAGCTTTGTAAGAGATTGTCTTTGTTTTTAAGAAAAATCAAAGAGCATTTGGAGTGCCTCACTGCAGCCTTGGCTATTAATTTGATGGGAGCCTCTGCAAGGTCGTGGCAAAGGACACAGTTCTGTGACCATGTGAACGGGGTGGGTGGGAGGTTTCCCACCTCAGAGGCAGCTGGTGTTGCCTGAAGGTGGTGGGAATTTAGAAGGAAGGACTTTCCCTGTATCATTTACGGAGAAAGCAACAGCCCCAAACTCACGTGATGGTGTTATCAGAGAACAGAAGAGTGAGATGCCAAAGAGAAAAACTCTTCTGTGCCTAGAATCCAGCCCCCAAGGACCCTCTGTTAGCCAAGGCTATCCAGGATCAGAATGAATGGGCGTGCACAGGGAGGTTTGTCTTGAAGAACCGACTCACACAAAGACAGAAGCAACTGGGGCCAATAGCTGCCAGCCATCTTCAGGGGAGTCCAAAGCTGCAATTCAAAATCCCAAGTTGGCCTTTGTCAGGGACGCCATTCTGTTGGTATAATGAGGACTTCACTTCCCTGGATGGAGTCTCATCTACATCCAAGAAATCCTTATATGTACTCAGAGTCTACTAATGTAAACATTAAACTCATTCTTTCAGACCCCAAATAAAACCCAGAATAATATCTGACCAAATATTTGGGTTCTGTGGCTCAGCCCTATTGACACATGAATGGCAGAACCAAAAACCTCAGGAGTTGGGGGTGGTGTCTTTAATAGACTGGGGGAGAGAGTGTTGCCTTCAAAGCTAGACAGAAACCTCTTAGGGAAAGCCACTACACGTTTCTCCTCACAGACCCAATGTTCAAAGGCAGGGCCATAGACTGGGTGTCAACTGAGCAGCAGAAGGAAAGAGTGGATCCCAGCTAGGAAAGGATACTTTCCCAGGACCTGGATACCCAGGATAAAAATGTTTGAATTTGAAGAGAAATGAGAAAAGTCTGTTGTGAGTCAATTCATTAATGAAATGGGAACCCGGGGCTGTGTACTGACCCAAAACGTTTACATAAGTTGAAGGAAAAGAACACACTGCTACTCAGAAAACCAAAGATGCTACATAAACCTGGGGCAGAACAAATTGTCCCAGATGGAGACTTCTCCCAGGGTATGAGGATGGCAGCGGGGAGCCTTGGGGGCTGCTTGTGTATATCCAAGGCTTTAGGAATCCAACCACAGTCCTTTGTAGTCCTGGGTGGGAGAAAAGAGATGGGAAGAGGGATCCTTCCATTCTGCAGGGAAGGGTCAGTGATGGGAGAGCCTGGTCTACAGCCAGAGCTGGAGCCATGCCAAATGGGTGAATGAATGAATGAATGATTTCCAAAGCAAACAGAACCCTCTGAGTGGGAGTGTGCTTGGTAGTAGAGGAGTATGTGTGTGTGTGTGTCCGCGCGCACGCACATGTTAGGTATGTGTCTGCATACATGAAGAGGCCAGAGGTCAATTGTGGGTATCATTCCTCAGCTATTAGACATATTTTCTTTTTGAGATAAAGCCTCTTACTGGCCTAGAACTCACTGATTTGATCAAACTGGCTGACCCTTGAGGCCCAAGGTTCTTCCTATCTCTGACTCCCAGGCACTGGGATTACAACCCCTACCACACAGAGTTCTCTATGTGGGTGCAGCAGGAATCAGTCTTCAGTCCTCGGGCTTGTGTGGCGAGCACTTCATGGATGGAGCCATCCCACAGTTCCTGGAGACTCCTAGGAAGTGGCTGTTTATGCATGAGCATGGGAATCCAGCTGACACCCTCCCCTCCCAACCCTACCCCCAGGAAGGAAGCTTCTCTGCCTTGGCAGTTATCAGTTGGCTTTTGTTCCTTTGCTGCTTGTGAGACACTTGGCTTCACCACAGAGCATCTAGTCCCTTTTAAGGAAAATTTTCTAAACATCATCCCTTTTTAAAACTGAAAACATGTATTATATGTGTACAAATGTTTTGCCTGAATTGAAAGTGCATACCACACACATGCAGTACCCCACACAAGCCAGAAGAGAACACTGGATCCTCTGGAGTTGAGACAGTTGTGAGCCACCATGTGGTTGCCGGGAACTGAACCCAGGTCCTCTGCAAAAGCAGCCAGTGCTCTTGACCCCTAAGCCATCTGTCCAGCTTCAAAGCTCTGTGCATTGTTCTTCTTTCCATACTCTACCCTAGTGACTAGAATGGAGCTAAGCTTGTGCCTCAAGCTCCAGAGACTGACCTGGCCAATCAGAAACTACCACCCCTGCTCCTTTAACATTGAAAGGCTCAAGTGTGGGGAATGACTGTCAATCGACTCACGCCTGAAATGTCCACATTTATTTAAGAAGTCACCGTCTTTGGGCTGGGTGTGCTGTACAGAAGGAACATAAATATCAGGTGAGCTTCAGGACACAGAGGCAACTGCCCTACCATGAAGTCAAAGCCACCCAGAGAAGACAAAAAAGCATCCTGTGACATTGCCCAATTCCTGGATCCAAGTGTCCCTGAAGCTCACAAAGATCCTTCAGGTAGCACTAATACACAGCCCCAGATGCAAAATTGGAGGGTTTTGTTTTGTTGTTTTAGTTTTTGCCTTTTCAATGGAAGATGCTGTAACTGAAAACTGAATAACTCCACACTTATCCACAGGTCACCACCATATAGGAGCAGGTAAGTGGCCTCACTGGCTAGACACAAAATCATTCTTTCCCATGAAAACAAAATGATGAAACAATGTTTCTAAGGCTGATACTATCCAGAGTAGGTTTGTGTGTGTGTGTGTGTGTGCGTGTGTATGTGTGTGTGTGTGTGTATGTGAGTGAGCCCCTGATCTCTTATTTTGTTGTTGTTTTTCTAAGAATCATTGCTAAGATCTAATTCAATAACAAGAGTAGAAATTAGCAATGTGTGCACACGTGTGGATGTGTGTTCTAGACATGGAGACCATCTTCAAAGTTTCTTTAGTTTGAGAATATAAGAAACACTTATTGCCTCACAGAGTCCCTAATGGGTCACCACATGCCAAGGCAGGTTAACATTGTATTAACATTTTCACAGACATGGTAAGGAGACACAAGGGAAAGCAGATATGATCATTAAAAGATGGGGGTGGGAGGAATGGTTTAGCAAAACAAACAAAAGGAGTCCATTGCAGAATGGATGAGAAAATTAGCTAACAGGCATAGCCCAGAGCTGCTCTAACCACTTTGATGGTTCTGAAAATTCAGAGGGAAAGTAGCGCTTACAAAGGGAAGTAATAATGCCAGGGTGTGGCTCTCTCCCATGGGATGGGTCTCAAGTTGGGCCAATCATTGGTTGGCTATTCCCTCAAGGTCTCTGCCTCTGCTGCCTGCCTTTGGATCTCCTTTCCCTAGCTGGGCTGCCTTGTCAGCCCTCAGTGAGAGAGGGTGTGCTTGGTCCTCCTGTAACTTGATGTGCTAGAGCCTGGGTGGTACCCATGGAGGTTTTCCCTTTCTCCTCAGAGAAGGGGAGGAGGCAAGTGTGTGTGGGGGGGTTCTGAGGGTGGGGCTTGGAGGAGAGGAAGAGGAGGGAGCTGAGATTGGGATGTGAAGTGAATAAATCAGTGGAAAACCAAAAAGAAAGGAAGAGCTGGAGGTGGGGGTGGCAGTCGATGTATTTTAGGACAACATACCCCCCCCCCAACACACACACATCTATGTCTGTGGCATAGGAACACTGCATTGAATCTTTTCCTTTCCTTCTGATGTCATTAAGTGCACTGTCCCGTTTGTTTCAACATCACGCTCAGGCCTTTTAAAAACATCCCACTGTGATGAGACTGTCGTCTATGGTTCTCTTTCTGGTTAGTGTTAACAGGACCAATGACAACAGCCAAGTGTTCTGAACTCTTTTAACTACGTGTGATGGCTTGATGGCCCTGGAAGACACATCTCTTCTCAAAGCCAGTCAGCACATCCTTACTTAGGAAAGGGTGGGTCCTGTGGATGCTGTTATGTTGAGAATTGCAAACACCCTGGGTTAGGTGGGTGTTGCATTCAATGTCAGTTAGCCTTATAAGGCAGAGCGGGAGGGAGTGGAGAGATGGCTCAGTTAGCGCAGGGCTTGCCTTGCAAGCATGGAGACCTCAGATGGATGTTCGAAACCTGTATGAGAAGCCAGAAGTGCTAGCTTGTGATTGCTTTTCAGGTGCTGCGGAGGCAGAGTCAGGGGTGAATCACTGGGGTGCAGCCAGACTATTCTAACTGGGGAGTCCCAGGCCGGTGAAATGGTGTCTTATAATACAATGTAAAACTCACCTGAGGTTGATTCCCCCCAACCCCTTTCACTCCTCTTACCCTATACACAAAGATGGAGGAGGAGGGACCTACCCAGAAGCCAGCCACAGGACCACAGACACTGAGAAGGGGGTGATGCAGCCACAAAGCCAGGCATCACTAGAGATTCCAGAAGCTGGAAGAGTCAAGAAAGCATCCTAAGAACTCAGGGAAAGATATGGTCCTGCAGGTACCATGATTTTATACTCTGACTCCGAGACAGAATTGATTATCTCTTAAGCTGTAGATTAGGTGGCACAGAAGCTGCCCGCTATGTGGTGTCTTGTCATGCCAGCCCCAGGAGTCAGAGGTTACATGTCTTAGCTCACACACCTCTGTCCTGAAGACATAAGAAGCAGGTGTGATTCTTCATACACTAAAATCCGGGGCTCAGAACAACTGTGCTGATGGCAACAGCCACGCCCATAAGGTCTCTGTGCTGGGAGAACAACGTCCATGGATTTTGCTTATAGCATCTACCCACCCTGTTCTGGTAACAAATGGCTTTATGGTTCCCCTCTGAGAAAGATACTCTGATTGAATATGGCATGGTGGTGCTATCAGTCAGACTGTCCCATCTGGTTCTAATATAGCAGTTCTCAACCGTCCTAATGTTGCAACCCTTTAATACAGTTCCTTATGTTGTGATGACTCCCCCAAACAAAAAATTACTTCATAACCATAATTATGCTGTTACAAATTGTAATGTAAATATCTTATATTCAGGATACCTGATGTGTGAGCCCTGTGGAGTCTTGACTCACAGGTTGAGAACCACTTCTCTAGACAGAGGTCTACTCTCTGATCTAGCCACTGCCCATCTACACTGTAGAATTACTGAAGATTTTAGGCAGTTCTTCAGTTTGTTTGATTTGTAGTACTGCAAATAGAACCCAGGGTCTCCAGCATACCAGGCAAGGCCCTACCAATGAGCTACATCCCCAGCTCCGCGGGAGCTTCTAAAAAAATAAAAATGACCACACACACGACTCTCAAGTTCAGTCTAGCTCTGAGGGTCTCCATCCCAAGAATCTACATCCTGAAACAGATAAAAATCACTGAAAACGACCAAAGTTCCCACAGCATCTAAGCAATGATGCCCCATGGGAGGCAGGTGTGTTTGATAGCCATGGGGACCCTACAGTGGATTGCATGCTGTGCCTATGAGGCCTCTAGATTTCAGGGCTGTCTTTGCAGTTCCTCCAGGAATGGGCAGAACTGAGGCCCAGAATGAAGCTGCCCTTTCAGGGCAACGAAGTCTGACCTCAATTAGCCTATAAGTGATACTTCTCCACATGGATCGAAGAACGTGAGTCTTATGGAGAAAGGACATCAAAATCTCTGGTGGCTTCGGGATTCCAACCATTTCAGAGTCCTACTGTATTGCTAGCAACTGTCATGGGGAAAAGGATGTGTGTGCATTGCAAAAGATGGGATATCGGTCTCTGAAGAGTAGCATAACCCATTCTCTTGGAAATTTTGCTAACTCAGACTCTGTATTGACCTTCCTGGTCTCCTAGAGGCAGCAACTTCTAAATCCCCAGGGTGCTTAAACAAGAGAACTGAGTAAAGGTAGGAGATAGCACAAAGACTCATAGGGATAGCAGTTATAGGATGCCCAAAATCCTGGTCAGAAACAAGTGCAAGCTGATTAAATGTGATTTTTCACCCTCCAATAAACTACACCAACAATCCTTAATCAACAATTCTCTTAGTGACATCTAATACACAAAAGTGCACCCACTTCAAAATGATTTTGTATAGGAAAAAAAAAACGGTCCTGGAAATATACTCTTTTAAGATTAGTATAAAGCCTACGGAGCAGTATAATGCAGCTTGAATATAAGCTTTGATGAATTAAAGATGCATTTTGTAAACCTTAGGGCAATGGGTAAAGCTGAATCGGAAGCACAAATGAGCCCATAAAGGAGATAAAATGGAATCACAGAAAATGCTTAACCCTACAGCAGAAAAAGACACAGGAAGAATAAGAAGCAGAAAGGACCTGAAGCGAAGCAGTGTGCACAGTGTCAGCTCCTAATGTAAATGTGCAGATAATTACATTACATATAAATGGTGTAAACATGGTAATTAAAAGACAGAGATTAGTGTACTGGATAAACAAAGGAAAGCCCAACTGTATGTCCTTTGTAAACTATCAACAGCAAATACAAAAGACAATGATTTGGGACTGGAAACATGGCTCAGTGGTTAAGAGTACAGGTGTTTTTCCAGAGGACCTGGATTTGACGCCCAGCTCTGACATGGCAGTTCACAACCTTCTGTAAGTACAGTTCCAAGGGCTCTAACAACCACTTCTGGCCTCCAAGGGTACTGAGCTCACATGTACTTGATGGCCCCAGTGTCTAGAGATTCTTGTGACCTTGGCTTAGGGGATGATTTTCTGGAATTGGCAACTAAGACACAATTGTTAAGAGACTTTTTCATTAAGATTTAAAATCTGATTTTCCCAGGACAACTGGAGAGAAACATATTCCAAACACAGTTTGATAAGGATTCAAGTCTAGAACACATACATACACTGCCTAAAAGACCATCAGTAAGAAAGGAAATCACCACCATTTTAAAGTGGGTATGCAATATTTGAATGGGTCATTTCACTAAAGGAGATGTATGGACAGTCATGAAATCCATAAGACCCACCTTATATGCTGTAAGAATGAGGATAAATTAAACGCCAAAGAAGTCAAGAAAACAAAGTGTAAAAACATCCTACAGAGGGGCTGTGAGAGGGCTCAGCAGGTAAGGTAGCTTGCTACCAAGCCTGACAATCTGTGAGTTCTGCCTCTGGAATCTGAAGGGTGGAAACGTGAGAACCTAGTCCTCTGGGTAGCCCTCTGACCTCCACGTGTGTGCACCTACATAGATACATGCACACACCAAGAGGAAATAGTTTTAAAATCCCAAAGAAGACGAGTGGTGGTTCACACCTTTAATCTAGTACTTGGGAAGTAGAGGCAGGTGGATCTCTGTGGGTTGGAGACCAGCTTGGTCTACAGAGAGGGTTCCAGGACAGCCAGGACCACATAGAAAGACCCTGTCTCCAAAAACCAACAACCAAAAACCACCCAACAATCCAACCAAGCAACAACAACAACAGCCCAAAGTAATTTGTAGTGCTTGGCTATTCCAAGTAACCAAATCACAATAATACTTAGTGGGACAGATGACCTGGCTGAAGGGAAACAAAATGTCCAAGTTACCAAACCACTCAGCATCACCCAAGGCCTAGATACTCATCCAGGAGGAACAAATCCACACCACCCAGAAACCCGTCTCTGAATATTCACAAGTTTTCCATAATTGCTAAGACCCAGAGTCCTTCAACTAGCCTTCATTTGAGCAACAAACTGTTGCAGCCAGTCAAGGGAATATTACTCTGCACTAAAAAGGAATGCCACTGTCACTGAGGCAAAGGTGACTATGGAAGGCACTGTGCTGATTCGATAGCAGCAGATCTGAAAGCCAGGCACAGTGTGAGTCCATCACCGTGTTATGGAAACAGGTAATGTCCAGAGACCAAAAATCACGTCAGGGACTGTGGATGGTGAAAGGAGATGGTACACGGGTTTCTGAAGGTGATCCAAAAGTTGATACATTTATATATGTTTGTCAAAACTTATATCTACTTTAAATGGGAAAATTTCATTGTATGCAATTTTTTTCCTTAATAAACATGGCTTTAGAACAAAGGGGATAACCAGGGTCTGGTGGGATTGCTCAGTGGTTAAGAGCACTGGCTGCTCTTCCAGAAGACCTGAGTTCGAACGCAACACCCACATGGTAGCTCAAAAAAAAAAAAAAATCTGTAACTGTTGTTCCAGGGGATCCCACACCTTCTGCTGGCCTCCAAGAGAACCAACTGCACATATGGTATACAGATTTACCTATGGGCAAACACTAATACACAATAATAAAAACAAAAAAATAAGCTATGTATAGCTTGTGGCAAAAAGATCATTTCTTGTAATTTACTCGGATAATATGTATGCAGTTGTGCAGTGTAGTTTAGGAGCCTGGCATAGATGCTAGGGGGTGTGTGTGTGTGTGTGTGAATTTTTATGTGGCTTCTCCCATTTTTAAAACTATAAATGTATTTTATTTAATTACAGGAATACTCCCATTAAAAACCAGAACAAAAACACTGAAAACCTGCACAGTCTTTTGCAAGCATCCTGTGGATAGTCCAAGTCTGATGAGAGCCAGGTTAGAGGGGTGAACAGGGGCAAGTCAAAGCCTGGTGGTGTATCAATGGGGGTTCCAGGGACCTTTGAACAGCTGTCACATAGGGGGATGCTGTGTGACAGATGAGAAAGGATGGACGGAGGTCCTGGTCCCCAAAGACAGCATGGCCGTGGGCAGGGGAGAAGAACCTTTCTTACCCGTAATTCCCAGAGTGCTAAGAGGCCAAAGAAGTGTTTATCATTCCTTTCTTCCTTCCTTCAGTGGCCAACACTGATCTTAAAGCTATTTCTATTCTCCAAAGCTTCCTCCAATCAAAGGCTCCTGAGGTTCGTTCACCACCGTTGATTCGTCCGATGGCAGCACCATGTGTACAGCTTACAGCCCACACCTCCATAGAGGCCTGGGTTCACCTGGCTGGGTGCACATCTCAATACTGGTGGACCTTCCAACGGGTTCCGGTGAGCTGGAATCCACAGCCCAAACCAGTTGTCTCTGGGGCCCGTCCACCTAATCAGAAGCCATCACAAGCCCACAACCCTTTCCACCTGCCTTTGAGGGTTGACAGGTGTAGAAGCGGGTGTTTCAGCTCAAGGGAGCGTTAGGGAGAGAGCCCTTCCTTTCAATGCACTGTCCTATTTATGAAAACTCCAGAGCACAGCTGTGCTTTCTGCAACCCCTGATGTGTTGCAAAGCTTCAGAACTACCCGTCAAAAACACACACTTGGTTGGTGGCCGATGACTGGACAGATTTCCAAGATTCCAGAAACATGCACAGAGACCCTTGTATAGACAAAGTCCCTGGTGGCATAGCTGTTTTTAAGACAGTGGAAATTTAAACAAGGGTGAGAAGGTGTTTGTTTCTGTCAAACATGCTGTGGAGGAGCCGGGAGGTGGCTCAGGGGTAGACTCACGCATGCGCGTGTATGCAGGAGGACCTGAATCCCAGACTCAGGAAAACAGAAAAGCGAGGCAGGTGAAGCAGGCTGGCTTCCCAGCGCTTAGGAGGCAATAATGGATAGGACAGGGCTGGAAGGAACTTAATGAGGGAACTTCCCCGCCAGATGAGAAGCTCTGTCTCAGAAAAAAAAAAAAAAAAAAAAAAATCCTCCGTGGAGACGGACTGCGGAAGACAGCGAGGATTGATCTCCTGTCTCTACACATAGGTGCGAACACACACCCGCTTGCACAAGCACCCACGCGACATCTTACAGAGTAAACACCAGGCTGGGTTAGGAAAACACCGGGGACGAACTGTAGCTTTCATCAGCCATACAAAGTGAAAACACATTTGGCAGACGGGCTTCCAGAACCAACCTTAGAAGCCCTCCCCACTTCCCACCCCCAACATGGTGAAGTCTAGCAAATCCAGGTGTCTTGGTGGGGAGGGGGGGGGCGCTTTGCATCACATGGGCTTTCCCAGCCCTGCAACCTCCACCATGCCAGCCCCACCCCAGCGCCTTCAATCGCCAGCCCAAGGTCTAAAACGGCCACCGCAATAACAGCCGCTTCTTAGTCAGAAGCGAAATCTGGGTCTCTTTTTCTTTCTAACTGCCCATTAAGCCATTTGGTGATCAGAATCCGCGGGGAGGTGTGTACCGAGAGCCGCCTCTGGGCTAATAGCAGAACACAGGTAAAGGCTCCTGAATTTCTGCTCTTTGGGGGGGGGGGGAGCCCACTCCCAATACCCCACCCCCACCCCAGTTTACCGGGGCTCTGTGGAAACAGGACCCACTGGAAGGAAGCACAGCGTACATGGCAGGTTTGTCTGGGAATTGCTCCTCAAGTAAGGGGCATCCCCTGGTTTCACATGGTGGAGTAGAGACTTTTGTAAAGCAAATTCTACTTTTTAACGCCAATTGTCAACTTGTCTCCCCAGATACATTTCCAGCCCAGCTTTGGAGCCCCGGGGCAGGAGTGAGGTCTCCACATCTGTGCGGGGCGGATTAGAGCGAATCCTCAATTCAGTCCTTGTCAAAGGCTGAACTCGAACCCACCTCGCTGCGGGAGGGCTCAGGACTCCGGGGAACATCCGGGCTTAACCCACCGCACGCGAAAACCCCTCCAGGGCGCCCCCGCGACCGCACCCCGTAGCTCGCGGACCCTAAATGCCTGAAGCCAGCGGCTCCGATCTTCCAGCCCTGCCCGCCGCCGACCCGGCTCACAGAAGAGTAATAAAATGACTTAGCGACCTTAAGCGGCAGCGAGCGCTCTGGCCAGGCTGCGTCAGTCGGTTTGCACAAGTCTCCAGAAACCTGCAGAGTCCGGATTCCCACGGCCCCCGGAGCAAAGAACCGAAGTGGGAGCCTAACGGCGGAGTCGCTGGAAACCAGAGCGGTCCGATGCTTTCAAAGCCACCGTTCGGTCTACTGTAGGGCGGAAAGTCTCGGGTTTCTCTAAAGCTGGGGAAGGGGCCGCGGGAAACCAGGGTCCTCCCGGCGTCCCGCAGCTGCACCGAGTCCTGGGTGTGTAGCCCAATGTAGAAGTCAAGGTGTAGCCCAGACCCAGAGTCCGGCAACCACGCCCCCCCCACCCCGCTCTCCCAGAGGGAGGCAGTAGGGCTTCGGGGTGGGCTACCGCGGAGGATCCCTAGCCCCGACTCTAATGCTCCAAGCTGAGGCTGGTGTCCGCTGTTTCCGTAGCTGGAGGCTCTAAGATGGGACCCGGATCTCGCGCCGCGCTCTCCACCCTCGCCCCGGCTTTCCCGCAGCCTACTGGGGGGACCTGGAGGTCCCCGCCAGAGCCCGCCTTACCTTGGCCCAGCAGCGTGGCTAGGACCAGGCTCAGCGCCCCGTACCGCGCCGCCCGCCTCGGGGCCGCGCCCTCGGAGCGCATCGTGGCCGCTGTCACGCCATCCATCGCCAGCCCGGGGACCGCGCCGGTTGCCCCATGCCCGGGGCCGCCCCCGGCAGCGCTCCGGCTCCGGCGGCTGCTCCTGAACCGGTCCGGACAACTTTTCTCGGGTTGCAGCCGCGGTCCTACTGATCCCGCCCCCGGGCCCGCCCACTTCGGGCCCGCCCACTACACCCTCCGGATCCGCCCACCTCCGGCCCCCGCCCGCGGCCAGAGGGATGGATGGAGGATGCTTGTGTGCCAGAGAGGTTCCCGGAGCGCAGGCCTCCGGATGGAGACCCAGAGAGAGGACGAAGAGGCTCAGAGACCTCGAATCCCTCTCCTCCTGCTGCTGATCGGCCGCATCATAGTCTCCTGCCTCCGCGCAACCATGTCCTGCAGGACAGCTCTGCCCAGGTGCTCACCACGCAGGATGGAGCTGGATCCTTGCTCCCTGCGACTTGCTACCCCTACCCCTCACGGTTACTCCGGGCCGTCGGTTCCCCATCCACAACATTAGGTCCTCCTTTTCTGAGGGCTGGAGACAACTGGATTTCAAAGTCACGTGCAGCTGTGGAGGAACTATCTAAGCGAAAGATTGGATTCAGTGGGATGTGTTCGGATGTGTGCTCCGCGTGCACTGCGCTTGGGAAAGCGCCGACTAACCCCACTGTCTTTAGAAACCGGCCTGGGGCATGTGGCAAAGGCGAGACTCGTTTTTTGTGTCTCTCACCCAATGTACTTAAAAAAAAAAAATCAACTGTGCAAGGTTAAAACAAAACAGCGACGCCATGTCTCCACCTCTCCCTACCCCCCCCCCCAAAAAAAAAACATGCCTCAGATGTGCCCCAGTGAGAGCGGTTTCTCTGCACACCCTGAACCCATTTTCTCCTGACTACCCAGCGCTCCCTTCTGGTCACCAGGTTCTAGCCATGTCCCTTTAGGCTTACCAGCCCTAGGGTTTCATCTGCTGGTCCAGGAGCCTGGGCAGTGTGCTGCACAAAGACCCTCTTGGGTCTGCAAGTGAAAGGTTCTCAGGCTGCACGCCCGAGCCTCTATCTGCCACTAGCTCTCCAAACCTGGGGATCCCCACCCTGTTCTAAGCCTCACGCTGCATAGGATCAGTGGTCCCTCTCCCAACCAGGGCTGACAGAATCGTCTTGACCAATCCTTTGGAAAAGCTTTCAAAAACAGTGATTGAAGAAGAAATACCAGGGCAAGAAGCAAGCTTTCCAACTCCCAGATCAGGAGAAGGCAGAAGAAGCCCAAGGAGCCCAGGCCCTGGAGACCAACTTGCACCCAAAACGCAACTGGGCTCTCACAGGCCAGGGAGGCAGCCACTTTATATTTAGGTGATGCAGGCCCTACTGTTCAGCTCACTAAGCCACGGTAGACACATCCTTAGGAAGCAATAACGAAGTCACGTGGGCCCCTAGAGGGGAAGACAGACTTAATCATTTGTTTGTTTGTTTGTTTGTTTTTTGTTTTTAAGTCTGGAAGTCTCTAGAGAATGACTTTTTTTTAAAACTCAAATATTTAGCAAAGGAGGTGTGCAACAGCCCGTTATTTCAGACTGAGGGATGGAGTTTGTTTCATCCACCATCTCCCGTTCAATAATAGGAACAAGAATTTAAAACCCCAAGGGGTTCTCCCCTCCACATCTACACCCCGAATCACCATATGGGCACCTACTGTCATGTCCTCCAATCTCTTGAACCTTAGATACATCTCCTTTCCTTATGCTTCCAGAACAAACAGGAGGAGACCTAAGTAAAGAGAGTTTTCCTTTTGCAAGCTCCGCTTTAAGACTTCCTTTAATCTGCCACGTGACTTAAATCCAACAAACACATGGGAGAGAGGATCGTTGGTCCCTTTATCTTGGGAAACCCGCAGGTCCCCCCCTGGCTAACAAAGTTTCCTGTATTTATTTATTTTTTTAAAGTCCTGTATTATTGAACCTCAAAATCATTAATTCTTTAACTGAAATTGCTTCCAGATGCTCGCCTGAGTCTCATAAGCGACACCAGAGACCACTAATCTCCTCAAAGGGTATTGCGAAACTCCCCATAGGCTGCGGGCACATGGAGACAATTAATATGATTTATAGGAGGGCAGAGTTATTGGCAGGAGGCCTCCACATGTGCCCAGGGCTTCTAAGTGGAAGAGGCCACTTTTTAGATTTGTTTTGTTCATGCTGAAATCTTAAATGGACGGGGTATGGAGCTTGTTGGTGCGGCTTAGAGCAGCTCGTGCTGTCTGCTTCCAGGCAGGTTGTATGTCTCTGTATTGCTGTGCTATACATTAAATGAGCCAGTGTTACTGAGGGTAAGACAAGAATGGCTATAGATTGGCCTCGTAAAAGCAGCCATGGTCAGTTTGCAAAACAAACAGGGTCTTGACTCTTGGTGCTTATTGGTTGACACAGAAAACAAGGAAAAAAAATAAAAGACATGTTAGGCTCATGTTTGCAGACACATCACAATGACCCTTAGAATTCTACATGTCATTCAGCCATTCAGCAAACAGTTTCCAGTTACCAGCCAGTTTCTTACAGGGTTCTGAGAGACTAGACCAAGGTCCCCTGATGGTTATCCTTGATTGACAGCTGGTTGGAATTTAGACTCACATGGAAACAAGCCTCTGGTATGTCTATGAGAGGGTTTCTAAATTGCTTTACCTGTGGAGGGAAGACCCACCTTGAATGTGGGCAATACCATCCTGTGGGGTGGTATCTCAGACTGAATAAAAAGGAGACAGTGAGCTGAGCACCAGCATCCATCTCTCTCTGCTTCCTGACTGTGGATACAATGTTACCAGCTGCCTCAGTCTCCTGCTGCCATGGCTCCCTGGCTCCACCAGGATGAACTGTATCCCTTCAAACTGTGAGCCAGGATAACCCTTTTTCTCTCTTAACTTCCTTCGGTCAAGTATTTTGTCACAGCAATGACGGTCCTAAACTCGGATCTTTTCTCCTCTAGGGAGGATGACTAAGGCAGTCTGTTAGGAGTTGTTGACTTTCAGTACAGCCCTCAGGGAAGTGTGGTTGTGGAGGAGCGGACAGGTTTCAAGATGATGAATGGAGGCAGGCAAGCACAGGACTTTTAGGAAAATCCACAGTGAGAAAGAAGGCCAGGCCTGGGTAGAGTGTGGCCCCAGGGGCAGCCGAGGATGCCAGGGGGTGTGGTGAGAACCACTGGATGTATGTGTCTGGGGAGGACTGGATGTGTCTGGGGAGAACTGACTCACAGTGGGATGCAGAAGGGAGGAGGGAACAATTGATAGATCTGTGCTATTGTGAGAGCGTCTTGAGCATCCGTGTATCTGAGGTTTCTCTGTATGGAGTTAGCGGGGGGGGGGGGGGGGGATGCTAGCAGCACAGGCTACTGCTTAGGAAACAGGCTCATAGAGAAGGTTACACCATTGCTGTGAAAATCAACTTTCCATTCAGAGAGTTGGTTCTGCTAGTGAAGGCTAGCCCTAGGACCTGAGTTCAAGCCTCAGGACAACACAGCAGAAGGATAGACCCGACTCTCACAGGCCAGATATCCTCTGACCTCCACACATACATCACACGGATGTACCTCAACCATCACAAATGAAATGTAAGATCAGTTTTCTAAACCTTTGATGTCCCCTGCTGTGAGTTACACCACCATTTAGTTGATATCAAGTCTGATAACTTGTCTCCATGAAGCAAGCTCTAGGCTGAGGGGGAGGATGCAGAGGCTGGAACATAAAACTAGAACCTTCTCCCTCTCCTCTCCCTCCCTCCCCCCTCCCTCCCTGAGTGACAGAAGAAGCCTTGGACCACACAGTAAAGACACAACTATTTAGGGACCACCCTCTGGGCACTTAATGGTGCCCCCTGGTTCATTTCCCTGTTTACTGGATGATTCTTCTCTCTGATGTTACTCCAGCCTGCTCGGCTCTGTATTCCCAGCCCTGCTAGAAGCTGTGTGTGCAGGGCAGGCCACTTATCTCCAAAAGAATCAGCCTGGACCTATGGATTACGTGTCCGTTTTACCGATGATGAATCTGAGAAGGAAATGCTATGTCTTTAGCTCATTTAGTGAGCATTGCTGATGGTGATGATAATTCTGCAAAGCACCTGGGGTGAACCAGAAGACTCTTGTTAGAGAACTTATTTGAGACAGGGGGCTCTTTGTGCAATTCCTTTCACTACTTAGAGAGTTCTTTTTCCAACATTAAAAAATGATTATTCTATAACAGTGTTACTGACAGACTCCCAGACCCTCATGCTAACTTGGTTTCTAAATAGCTGACTATTCCTTGATGGGTATGTGGGCTTGGCTTCTCCAGCGAGGTGTAAGGTGTACATAGCTCCCACCTGTGAGCACACCAGATTCCTCTCTCTACCCTTCCCCAATGTCCCATATATGCCTGTTGGATACATCACTTCTCTTCTTGCCTTATTTCATAAAATGTACAGTGCGGATACTCCGCTCGCTCCTTGATTCAAGAGAGACTGGTGTTCATTTACTATAGGAAGCAGGTCCGTACACTCGAGATTAGTTTACAAAGATGAACGATAATGCATTTCTTTAAGTGCATTTTCTGCATCACCATCATCACCACCACCACCATCATCCTTACCAGCTTCACCATCTCTCGTACAGAAGTATTTGGACACGATTAACTTTACAGTGAATCCTTTCAGATAACGGATGGAGAACTGAGGGATTTTTGTCCAGTGTCCTGAAGCTGCAAAGGGTCAGAGCTGGGATTCTAACCCGAGCACTCTGGCTAGAGGACTCCTTCAATAACTAAACTGTTCTCAGCCATTGTTCTTCGCATTCCACTGGGGCCTTCTTTTTTTTTT
This sequence comes from Mus caroli, assembly GCF_978045245.1. Lineage (NCBI taxonomy): Eukaryota > Metazoa > Chordata > Mammalia > Rodentia > Muridae > Mus > Mus caroli. The sequence continues at coordinate 131,395,722 of NW_028227259.1, read as the reverse complement.
TTTTAAGATTTATTTATTTATTATATGTAAGTACACTGTAGCTGTCTTCAGACACTCCAGAAGAGGGCGCCAGATCTCCTTACAGATGGTTGTGAGCCACCATGTGGTTGCTGGGATTTGAACTCTGGACCTTCGGAAGAGCAGTCGGGTGCTCTTACCCACTGAGCCATCTCACCAGCCCCCACTGGGGCCTTCTTAAGATGTTGATTCTCGCTCTATGGATCTGAAGGTCTGCTGGCCTCTTCCCTGCATTTCTCAAAAGCCTCCGGGTGGGGAGGGGTGGTCCGGGAAACAGGTCCTTTGAGTAATAATTTATCTAGCTCCTTACCTACTTAGTTACCTTCCCAATATCCGAACCACAGTTTTCCAGAAGTTTCATCAGAGCTAACTCTTTACTGCTTTTTAATAAGCCACCACACTGAGCAAACCGATCACGTGACGTCTTCTCAGAAACAGGAGACTGGACTGTTTTGGCTGAAGTCAGCTCAGAGTATTTACCCAGTGCATAGTGGGCCCAGTGTTTGGACAGGACTGGTCAAGTCACTAGCTATTCCAGCATCAGGATCCCAAGGAACCCCAAAGAACACAGTTTCCTGCTAAACACCGAGGAACCTAAAACACGGAAAGAGGGACAGACGTCTGAGCTTGGAAGTCAGCAGGATTTGAGGATTACCTGTTTATTGCACCATAGTGTAACCCATTCCGGCCCAGACACCTGCCACGGGTGTGTGTGGAGTGACATTCACCTAGCTATAGCCCTGGTCCAAGGGGTCATGGAATTCTGCAGGCAGGAATGACTGTTAATGACTGGTCATCTATTATTTCTTAAGTAACTCTTGAGTGATTATGATGATCAAGGCCCTTGCCTGCAGGGAGCCCCCTGGGAGAGCAAGGCACATAAAGAGTGATCTGGATAAAACCAGTTAGAAATTCCAGCATGGGGAGAGGAGGTTGCCAGTACTGACCCGGAGTGGAGGAGCTAATGGCGGCTGGTGTCTTCTGAAGTAGGGAGAGTGATTCAGCCCCCATGTGCATAGGGGACATGAATTGAACTTCATGGGCTGTAAAAATATAAAAAGAAGGACATGGAGTTGAAAGGAAGATGTGTTGGAAGGAGGGTGCAAGTTGGAGGCTGGGAAAGAGGGAGGGAGTGAGGGAGAGAGGTGGTTATGACTCGGGACAGGGACATTTTAGATGCACTCCATTTCATAATCCAGGCAAAGTCTGCACTAACTCTTCAGGCTTCAGTGCCGAGACCCCCAAGGTTTATTGTGACACCGATTTCGCTCTGTTTTCTGATGGCTTTGCTTTTGTTTCTCAACGGAACACTCACAACTCATAAAAACCTACGTTTTGAATATTTATTGGGAAAAAAAATCAGTTCAAACATAGCCACCGATACGACATTACGCAGCACAATTATCTGTCAGCTCCCCTCCTAGCAGGCAAAGGAGCCAACTGGGTTATGACGTCGCTCGTCAACCGTAGATTTATAAGGGACACGTGTAACCCGTGGCCTAGGGCAAGCTACTTGCAACCACTTTTCTTCGACTCAAAGAACCTGTAAGCTTTAGTTAGAGCTACGATATCGCTCTTAATGTCCCGCAAGACTCTGGTAGCCTGTTTAAAAGATTGAGCTTCGAAGGAACCCCACTAAAGTCGTGCTGTTTTGACAGCTGGAACAAGGCAATGCAATTGCCCTTAATTCGTGTGAGGAATAGTTCAGATCCAAACCCAGCCAGCCCGCAGACAGTTCCAGGGTCAGCAGCGCCCCCTAGTGGCATTGACTGCCGTTAGCTGCAGGCAAGGGGGTGGGGTGGGGTGGATCACAGAAAAGGTTCGGATTTCTGGGTCTGCGCAGAGTGACACTTCAGAGAGGGGGTCTCCCAGTTCAGTAGTACCAAACTTTGTCCCTAAGAGGCAGTTCTGAGCACCACTGGCCCTTTATGTCGGACTCAATAAGAGGGCCTTAGGGAGGCCCATCCTGAAAACGCTTTAGGAGACAGTGGTTACTAGGGTAACCCCGGTATAGAGATCAAGGTTCAGGATAGCTGGGCCAGGAGCAAGGCAGGAAAACGAGGAGGGAATGGGGTTTCATTCGTAGTCTGTTGGCTCATAATACAAGCAGGGACCAGGAATTGTTTCTGTGGTCTTTTTATTTACTGATGGGCTCCGTTCCCATGCTATAGTATTAGGCCAGGTTCTGTCTGAAGCAAACACAATAAGCACATAGGTTGAGACCTTGAATACTGAGGGAGAGATGGAGAAAAATGAACCAGAAGGGGGCGTCGGAGGATAAGCAAAGCCCACCGCCCGGCTTCCTAGAAGTGCTTGTGAGAGACTCAGGAGGAGCCCAGCTTGATAACAGACTGAACTGTGTAGCCACAGAGGGAGAACGGACAAAGAGCGATGACCAGGGAACGTGCATATTCTGGTGAGCATAAACCAGCACCTTCCTGGACCTAGCCAGGAAACACCAATGAATACTGCATGAAATATAAAGCAGGCAGCCCCCTATAGATGGGAGCTGACACTTGCAAGAAGGAAGAGGCACAGAGGGAGTTGGCCTCTTGTCATCAGTGCCTTTCTCCTAGCAACCAGCTGCTGCAGGTCCCAGGAAGGGAGAATAGCAGAAACTAACCCTTTAAGGCTTAAAGGGCCAGGGACAGAGTTTGGCATCAATTAAAGTCCCCAAAACATAAGGAAGAATTTGAACAAAGAAATAGCGGGAAGACAAATGAATTCCTGGATAGACTTTTTACAAGTCCTTGAATGATTCAAGGTTTCAATTTGCATGGGGAAGATCCCAGGACACGTAGCTAAAGGGCATGAAAGCTGGGTTGATGATATCCAAAACCCACAAGATCTTTTCATAACTCAAATAAATTGTACTAAAAAATTGGAAAAGAAAATGAATGCTATTCTGCTGCATATAAAAATACTGACTCTCTGGAATGACTATTTTGGTAGCAGATAAAATAGACTAAACAAAGGAAAATATAACCAGGTACAAAGATCTGTCAAGGGGCTGGAGAGATGGCTCAGCGGTTAAGAGCATTTGTTGCTCTTATAGAGGACCCAGGTTCAATTTCTAGCACCCACTTGGTGGCTCACAGATGTCTACAACTCCAGTTCCAGAGGATTCTACCTTCTCTTCTGGCCTTTACAAGTACTACATGTATCTGGTGCACAGACACTCACTCAAAATACAAAATAAACAATTTTAAAAGACTTATCTTATTGTATAATGTGAAAAGTGTCGAGTGGAGGGGATTATATAATATCACAAATATATATGAACTCAGTAACAAAGGCTCAAACCACATCGAACAAAAATAGAACAAAATTAAGATGGGAACATTGCAAAATTCCTGCTGGAGAATTCAAACCCTCACCACCAGTCATGAAAATAATAGTTCTTTCCCATATGTCTATCATCCATTGCCTATTTATTTATCCATCCATCTATCATGTATCACCGTCTTTATATATCAACATATGTGTATCCATCTGTCATCTATAAATCATCTATTTCCCATCTATACTTCACATATCATCTCTCTATACATCAATACATATCACCTATATCTTAATAATTTCTGTCTACCACTGGGTGAGCAGACACAATGATCTGTATGCTATTATCAAATACTTTCATTCAATTGATAATCAGAAAATGCCACTCTAGAAGAGCCAAGAAACACAAGTTGTTTGTAAGCACACATGGCAACCTCTTTTTCAAAAACAAAACAAAACAAAACAAAACAACAATGGTGAGCATCTTTTTTTAAGAAAAAGACTTATTTATTTTTAAAGATTTATTTATTTTATTTTTATGAGTACATTGTAGCTGTCTTCAGACACACCAGAAGAGCATATTGGGTTCCACTATAGATAGTTGTGAGCCACCATGTGGTTGCTGGGAATTGAACTCAGGACCTTTGGAGCAGCAGTCAGTGCTCTTAACTGCTGAGCCAGCATTCAGCAAGCACACAAACAGTGATTTAAAAGGCTCCACATGGTTTAGGATGTGCTACCTGCCAACCCCTCCCTACCCCAAGAAACTCATAATAATATCTTGCAAGAGCAGAGAGTTTGGAAATCAGTTAACTTTTAACTAACTTACAAATCAACAGTCCCAAGGGAACGTAGACATGATTTTAAAGTGCAGGACGACGGATCCAGACAACGGCACCTGTAGAAGGTGTTGTGGAGTAAAACCCGTCAGGAAAGGAACTTGCAATTTTTAATATTTTATGGCAGAAAGGCAAGACCTAAAATCCGTGAAATAGAGCTCGCCTTGAGAAGACAGTAGGACATTTACAGAAAACAGAAAGAAGGGGAGAAAACAGAAGAGGGGGAAATTATTAAAAACAAAACAAAACAGAAAACCAATTCCCCCAAACAGAAAGTCAACAAAGCTTAGAAAACAACAAAACATCCAAACTCATAACCCCCCCACCCCACGCCCCACCCCCGAGAATCGTGGTGAGGTAGTTCCTTTATGTCTAGTTTCCTATGGTTCAGCCAAAATGTTTCTTTTCTTTAAAAAGAAAAGAAGAAACTAATGCTTTTGTTATTTATTGTAGAGGACAACTTGCAAGATTGTGTCCTCTTTCTCCACCCTGTGGGCCCCAGGGATTGAACTAAGAGCATTGGGCTTAGAAGGAATTGCATTGCCCACTTGCTATCTGACCTCCCCAGGTTCTGTTTATTGCTAGATCAGGGATTAGAGTGTCAGGCTTCCCTGAGACTACTTGTCTTGTCATGGCAGGAATCTAGACAGAGCTGAGGGGAGAAGAAAAGAGAGCCTGTTTACACACTTTAAGGACACAGTAGACTTTACCCACCTGCAGGTGCACTGTCCTGTCCCATTGCGCAGATGATAAAACTGAGGTTCAGAGACTGGCAGCCTCTTGCCTCAGAGCACACAACTGAGTTGGCACAGTGAGCCTTGGTCTGTTATGCAGCTATATGGATGCTGAGTTTGTGTGTCTGTGTGTCTGTCTGTCTTTTCCTGAGGTACTCTTGAGAGAAAGTTTGATATAGCAGACAGGTCTCAAATTCCAACTCATTTGCACTGTTTCACCATATCTAGACACCACCGTGAAAGAAAAAATGACCCAGCAGAGCCCTGGATGTCTGTCCAAGTGGCCCCGGATTGCCAAGTCCACAGGGTCAGCCTGTGCCACAAATCAGTCATCAGAACTGCCAGCTTGCTCAGCTGTGTGGGGCTCGGGGTTCAGTCTCCAATTTCTTATCTGCTCTGGATCCCATCAGCTCATCCATCTGTTCAGTTGGTGGCCTTGTAACCCGGTGAATAGAGCATCCTTTAAGGTGCCCTTAGCTATGGTCTCTAGCGTTTTGCGATCTTCCCCTGATTAAAGTTGGGCTTTGTGTACATGACTATGTAATCAGGAGTGTGAGCCCAGCTCCTATGCATATCAGCTAAGTCTCTTTTAGGACAATCACTAATAACATTTAATAGACAACGTTCTGAATGAGGGTACAGGCTCCGTCCCGGGGGGTTGGTTTTAGGGTTACATTAATACTCACAGCTTCCTTTCCCTATGAGTTACAGAGGAGGCTAAATCCTGCCAAACTGTGATTCAGTCCTTTCCAACAGTACAGAGACGAGGCAAAGCAAGCATGGAAGGTACCCAGCGCTGGGCTCTGTCTCAAGACAAAAGCTCTCCACTCCATTACACAAACCAAACCGGAGTGGAAAAGTCCTTGCTCCCATGAAAAGGGAAGTTCCCATTGGGTCAATATGCTGAGGTACTTCATGAAATAGAAATCTGATCAAGGACCGTTTTGCTCAGATGGCTCACGAGCGCACGGAAATCGCATTACCTGTCTGACCTCGTTAAGCGTCCTGCTGGCAAACGCAGAGAGCAAGATGCTGCAATTTGCTGAGCGAGTTGGCCTTTTGAATTCAGATGTGCAGAGCGAAGCAAAAGGAAAACTAAGTCTAGAACAGGTGGATGGAGCCAGCTATGGGTGGGTGGAGCCAGCAGCTGAGTCCAGAATCCAAGAGAATGGTGTCTTCCCTCCTCTCCAGGGGAAAAAGAGAATGGGCCAAGAGACAGGGGCTTCATTTCCTCTGTTTAAGAATGCATACAGCCCATGTTGGGGTTATCATTCACACTGGGGTTTCTGTGACCTAACAGAAGTACCATGGCATAGGAAAGGGTTATTGTGATTTCAGATGGGCGAGCCTGTGATGAATTGGCTTCATTCCCTGGGACAAGGGACAAAGATCCCGGTGGTGATAGAAGTATGTGGCAGAGGAAGGCTGTTTGTTGACAGACTAAGGCACCAAAAAGTGACTTCCAGATCTTAATCCTAGGTATTGTCCTTAGACGGAGATACTGGCCCATGGTTGTATTATGTTCTTTGATAAATAGAAGCTTCAAGCTATAATTATGCTTGCTAAGCGGTTGGTTCCAAGTTACACTTAAAAGTGGTCTATCTGACATGAACACAAGCCCTTGGAGAGCACAGCTCTTCCCTGTGACTGAGGCAGAAGAGAAGTGTGGATTTAAATCTATTTATTTTTAATATTGCATGACGATTGTTTGAAAACCAAATCTAATAGAAACTATTACCGGGCTTCTCTCTGAGCCTCTAGAGCCCACTCTCTGTTCACAAACAATCAGTGGTTCCATTGTCTGTGGGGACAAGTGGGGAGATCCCACCAGACTCCTCCTTCACAGCTCTTCTTCATGGGCCAGCCTCCCTGTGGCCTTCAATGGCAGTGAAGCAAACTTTGTCACTCACTGAATGCACCTTGGTGGGAACCAAAGGGAAGGACCTGTCCCCTACCTAGCCTCAGGTAAGCACTTGGTCTATGTTAGCCCAAAACTCCTGGCCCTGAGACTTTGATTTTTTTTTTTTAATTGAGAGGTAACTTGCAAACTCTTTAAAAGTGCCCATGAGTTCATTGTCAGTATTGTGTGCAACCATCACCACAATGCTGGCTCAGAACACTCTTAACAGTCCTCAGAGAATGTCTCGCAGCCAGCCAGCCAGCCAGCCACCAGCCAACCAGGTGGTCCTTTCTTCTCTACTCTCCAGAGCCTGAGGCTACCTCTTAGGCTAGCCTCTTAGGCTCTTCCATGGGGCAGGGGTGTAAAGGATAGGCATGGGGAGTGTGGGAGGGGCAATCAAACTAGGGCTGGAGAAATGGCTCAGGGAAGTGTTTGCCTTGCAAGCCCGAAGACCTGAGTCCAATCCCCACTGCCATATTAAGACAAAAAGGCCAGGATGTGGATGCATGCCTGCAATCCCAGCCTTGGAGAGGCAGAGTCAGTTGGACGGGTCCCAGGGGCTTGCTGACCACCCCTCCTGGTCTTCTTGGTAAGTTGCAGGTCAGTGAGAAACCTGTCTTATAAAAAATAAAGGTGCAATGTCCAGGGTTCATGTTTCATATGCATGCAGAGGCGTGTGAACACACACTGATCCAGCACACACAAAGGATCAGACATCAGACACCACATTGTTGGTGTGACTAACTTTAATTCACATGTTTTAGGCTCTCTCTCTCCCTCCCTCCCTCCCTCCCTCCCTCTCTCAGACAGTTTCTCTGTGTAACCTGGCTGTCCTGGAACTTGCTCTGTAGACCAGGCTGGCCTTGAACTCAGAGATCTGCCTACCTCTGCCTCCCAAGTACTGGGATGAAAAGTGTGTGCCATTATCTGAGTTAGAGTTTTACTGTTGTGAACAGACACTGGGACCAAGGCAATTCTTATAAGGACGATATTTAACTGGGGCTGGCTTACAACTTCAGAGGTTCAATCCATTAGTATCAAGGTAGGAGCATAGCAGCATCCAGGCAGGCATGGTGCAGGAGACACTGAGAGTTCTACATCTTCATGGAAGGTTGCTGGTAGAAGACTGAGTTCAGGCAGCTAGGATGAAGGTCTTAAAGCCCACACCCACAGTGACACACCTACTCCAACAGGGCCACACCCTCTCTCTAATAGTGCCATCCCTGGGCTGAGTACATCCACCATGCCTGGACTTGTTTCTAGACTCTTTTCCATGTTTTAGTATTCTTCTTTTTAATGGTTGGATGACATTGCACTCAAAGGCTTGAATGCATTGTATTTTTCCATCTGTTGATGGGCAGCGCATTGTCTGCACCTCTAGGCTGCTGTGAAGGACTTTGATTCCTGAGTGAACGACCCCAGGGAAGGTGTCAGTCCATGGCTGTTTCTCCACACAGCAGTGGCGAGGGTGGCAGAATGGCCTGAATGATGTCTATGGTGTGAATATAGACAGCATCTTTCTTGTTTCTTGGTTCATCGCCTTGGGGAGCCACCTCGGTTTCTGTTATCCTCATTTTCCATCTCTCAGGTCCAGATCACGAGACCAAGCTCCCACCCCTATAAGCACGTTTGTCCGTTACACCTGGCTGAGGCCCTGTGCCACCGGAAGAGAGGCCTCAGTGATCAAGGTAAATTCTATAGGAATATCCTTTTCTGTCTGCACTCACAATAGCACACCCACCCCCCCCCCCCCCGCACCAGGATCTTTCTGACTCCTGTCAATTACCGAAGCAGAAATAAAAGCGTAAAGAAGATGGAATATACTGAGGTGGTGGACAGAAACTCCCAGCTGTCTGCTGCGGGAGTGACTTTGGAATCCCAAGGATGGGAAAAGAAAGAGGAAGGGCTGGGCGGAGCTCCGAGGTGGACAGAGGACGATCCTTTCTGATCCAGCTACGGACCAGAGCCACTCCGTTTGAGCAGCCACTGAGTTTTCTCCCATCTCTGTAAGCAGGAGAGGGTCTCACAGCAGATGGCCAGAATGAACAGGAGTCCGGGTTCTGGCTCAGGGCTGTGTAATTCTTGTGTTTTGTTTACGGAGAAGAAAGAGGATCCCTTTTCCTGGGAACTTAGAAAGAAACAAAAGCTTTGGACAGGTCTGAGCTGGTCTGTCCCCTTTATCTCCCCCTTCACACCTGACACACACACACAGGGGAACCTAGGCCTTCACACCTGTGCGCTCTTGAGTTCATCTCTCTCCCCGCCCCCCCTCCCCGCCCCCTCCCCCCAGCTGAAAAGGCAGACTCGAATGGTTGGCAGATAATGAACCTTGAAGAAGCTCATTATCACTCTCCAGGGGTCCTTCTACTGGTCACTCCACCCCTTAGCAACCACTCCACCCCTTAGCAACCATGCCTTCCTGCCCTTGTGCAGGCATTTCCCACTCATTGAAATCATCTCCTTTTATTTGCAGTCTGTCTCTCCCAGAAGTGGGATGGAAGAGACCTCCCAACAGAGACCTCTGTCTCAGTCATCCCCCGTCAATAAGTGGCATGCAGCAGGTCCACGACTCACAGAAATCAATGAAAGAAGCAAGCTTGGGCCTATCACAGCTAGAAGGAGGAATGGGCTCACAGAATGTCCTGGCACTCTTGAGTTTACTTCATGTGCGATCACCAACACATACCCATACAACACAACACATACACCAACACAGGACACTCCCCCTCCCCCGCCCCAGAGGATTTATAGGCAAGCCTTAATTACTGGGGCTGGGGGGTGGGGTAGGTAGAGGTGATGCTGATTCTGGAAAGGTCCCCATGCTCCTGTAAGTCCCTCAGTCATTCTTCTGTAAGCAGCTTCAATAAAACTCATTAGGTCACCATACATACATAAACACACAAACACATCATACATACACACATATACACATCATAAACACATACACATACTCATATACATACATAAACACACAAACACTGCATACACAAGCATACATAGCATACACACATATTCACATTATAACCACACACACACACACAAGCACATCATAGACACACATAAACATACACATATCACACACACATATACACATCATAAACACACTCACATACAAACACATCGTACACATGAATATACACATATCACACCCACATATATACACATCATAGACACACATTCACACACACACACAAACATACCATACACATGCATACACAAATATACACATATCATACATATACACAAACACATCAAACACAAACATACACATATCATAAACACACATACACATACATCTATACACATACACACAAACACATCATACATATATACACACATACATACACATACAGACACACACATATAAATATACACATATCATACACACATATACACACCATAAACATACACATTTCACACACACAAACACATCATACTCATGCATACACAAATAAACACATATCATACATACACACAAACACATCATACACAGACATACACACATCATAAATACATACATATATACACATACACACAAACACATTATATATGTACACACATACACATACACACACACATATATATAAACATACACATATCATACACATCTTAAACTCACACACACACACATACATAAATATACATACATATGTACATATCATAAACACACACACATATACACACAGAGACATGAAAGTGGGAGGGGAGTAGTTGGTAAAAGGAGGGGAGTTTCAGGGAGAAGAGGCTAGTGGAGGGGGGAAGAACATGATCAAGATATGCTACTACATGTATGAAAATGCCATAGTGAAATCCATATTAAGTAATCATGTAGAAATTTACATATGCCCTCGTCTATACTGGGGCTCAGGTTGGGACACAGAACCCCAAGTTATGACTGTGTGAGACCAGACTACAGCTCTCCAAATGTTTCTTTGGCCTATTCTGAGGTAATGATTTTGGAAAGACCAAGCGTGACCACTGTGGCTGGAAGCAACTTAAACCCATGAAGAGACTCCACCTTGTCTTCACCATTGAGAGGGGCTGAGAATTCCATCACCTGGAAGGCTCTATCTTCCTATTATTTATTTATTTATTTTGGTTTTTCGGGACAGGGTTTCTCTGTGTAGCCCTGGCTTTCCTGGAACTCACTCTGTAGACCAGGCTGGCCTCGAACTCAGAAATCCGCCTGCCTCTGCCTCCTGAGTGCTGGGATTAAAGGCATGGGCCACCATGCCCCACCTTAGGCTCTATCTTCCTAAGAAACCAGCTCTTACCCAGCATGCATCTCTGCCCTAAACATATCACCACTCTTACTCCTTTCCTAGGTATGAACCTGAGCTTCCTCTGAACTTCCTGCTGTTTAACTATTTCCCCAGAACTGAAAATTCCACTAAGTAAGCTCTGAGAGCCTCCCTTCTCCACAGGGTTATGCAAACAGTAGTGGATTGCCTGCGAGTTGTGCATGGAGCCAGGGATGCACTTTCCTGAGCTGTCCTCCAGGCTGAGGTGAGCTTTTCCCCATGGAGCTGTCCTTAGTCACTCATGTTTCTGTTAGTAACCCCAGTAATGTCAACATTTAGTGGATACTTTCCTGTGTGTGTGTGTCTTGACTGCGTTAAGCATAGTCTGTCTGGGGACTGCCTCCTTAGCACGCTGAGACACTCCCTGGTCGGAAACTGCTCAGTCACGCACACTCCTCCACCAGCTGTGTTGTAAAACTCATCTGAATACATTCCAGATGTGTTCCTCAAACCTTCCAGGAACCCCAGGTACCCTGTGGTAGTCAAGGCTTCCTTATCCGAAAGGGACGTAAGAGGCCCTTTGTGTTTATCCTCTTCAGTTCAAGAAGCCAAATTTAGCACTGGAAACTCTGCCTCTTGGCGCCTATAACGATGCTAGTTTCATGGCTCCAAGTGGAGTGAACGCGGGCAGTGAATATTTAAGCAGCTTTGGGAGAGAGTTTGCAGTTGGGGAGATTCCATTGAGAATCTGTAGAACCCGGGATGACTGTGTGCAGGGAAGGAGGCGGGGAGAGGCACTTGAAGGGGGTGGTGGCAGGTGCAAGCCAGAGAGAAGCCATCTCACCTCCTCATCCTGGGATGGGCTCTGGGGCCCTACAGAAAGGGCACAATGCCACAGAACTAGATCTACAGTTATTTCTCTGTGTGGAAAGTTCGGGGTGCTTCATGGCTTAACTCCTATGACTGTTTATTATTATTTAACAAACAACCACAAACCATGGGCTTAAATCAATGCCAGCCCATGGGGGGCGAGGGGGGGGGGTGCACAGGGCTCTGTGTAAATTTCTCATCCCTGTGAAAGAACGCCACAAATTGACATAGATAACTTCCCGGAGGATTTGTGATCCTCCCATCACCCCCTTCATGGACTATGACTCTATCTGGAAAGGGCTTGTTAAAGGGGCATTTACAGTGACCTGAGGCCCTAGTGACTTTTGTGTTTATAGGAAGCAAAAGTCATGACCCCAGTCATGATTGAAGGAATGGGGCCTAGGAGAACAGCAGCCTGGGGGAGAACTGACCTAGCTGATAATGGGAGCCCGAACTTGTGGTGTCTGGAATCATAGAAAAATTTTCTCTGCTGTTCAAACCTCTGTCTGTGCGGTTTTGTCATGCCTGCCTCACTAGGGCAACATAAGTGTCTTCATTGAGGAGGTTGAAACTGAGCCTGGGAGTGGAGGTACATGCCTTTAATTCCAGCACTTGGGAGGCAGAGGCAAGTAGATCTCTATGAGTTCGAGGCCAGCTGGGTCTACATAGTGAATTCAAGACCAGCCAGGCCAGCTGGGTCTACATAGTGACCAGCCAGGGCTGCCTAGTGAGACCCTTCTAAAAAATAATAATAAAGGAAGGTTGTAGGTTTATATTTTTCAAAACCTACTTTAATAAGGGTTCTTTTTTTTTTTAAATATTTTTTTTAAAAGATTTATTTATTGATTATATGTAAGTACACTGTAGCTGTCAGATCTCATTAGGGATGGTTGTGAGCCACCATGTGGTTGCTGGGATTTGAACTCAGGACCTTCGGAGGAGCAGTCGGGTGCTCTTACCTGCTGAGCCATCTCACCAGCCCAATAAGGGTTCTTAAATGTGTCAACCTCTCTTATAGCCTGCCAACCAAAGGTAGAGGAGGAAGATGGCTAATAGGACAAGGGGGATGTGGATCTGGTTAGAAGTAGTTCTTTGGGGGCGGTTCCAATCTTTGTTGTCAGTAGTCTGGTCCACTGGAATCAGCAGCAGTGGCTAGATCCAGAAGAAACTGTGAGGCTCTGCCTATCAGCATGAGTCTGCTGAAGCAGCAAGCAGCAGCCAGAACACCTCCAGAAGTTCTTTGGTATATTTCTCTGTATGAAGTCATGACAAGCAAAGATCAGTGAAGAAAAGCAAGGTGAACCAATGCCAGAGCGTCAGCAGCGAAGCCCAGTGTCAGCGAAACCCAACAAGGACCAGACACATCCACTTCCCAAGGTTGAATCTGAAATCTTCCAGTGACCCTAATTGTCAGGAAGTTGCTTTCTGAGTTCATACATGAATCCTATCTCAGTTCTGAGGCAGAGATGCCCATGTGCAGTCTACAACGTTGATGCCTACTTCATGAGTGTGACGAGGAGAGAGGATAACGTCCATCATGCTTGATACTCCAGGAAAATGTGCAAGGACAAGAGCCACTTCCAATGAGAATGGAAGGATGTGTAGTAGAGGGGGAGAGGAAACAGGCCATCCTGCACTGGCAGGGGCTCCTGGATTGAATGATCAGATGGAGCTGTGCCCATCCCTGTGGATGGTGGCTCTGGGCTACAACAGTTGCGTTTCATGGCGTCTCTGTGGAACAGCAGTATGTTTTCTGTATAATGATGCTGAGTGGTTCCCAAAGCTGCATGTTTAGAGCTCAGAGAAACCACATGGTGCTCTGAGAAGGACCTGTGTGGAGGGAGTAGTCCTTAGCTGGAGCTGAAAGCTGGACAAGGAAATTCCAAAAACAGATATGAATTCTGGTCTCAGGTCTCGGTGGTCCCACTGTTCCCCAAGAGATAGGATGGGGAACACCCTGGGCCATGATAGTTTGGGATGGAATTAACCAGGGCAATCAGGGTTGGTTTTTATACAACCACAAAGCATTTACAGATGTAGGGTCAAACATTATGCTCTCAGCATCTTAGGTCCTGTGGGATTCCCTCTCTCTTCCTCGCTCTCCCCTTCCTCCTGCCTTCTTCCCATACCCACTTCTCAAGAGTCTCTGGCCTTGTCCTCATGCATGGCCTAAACTTCTCCAATCCCAGAAATACAAATATGCAAAGTCAAACCCAATTATGTCCCCACCCTGACTCCCAAAGCCCACTGGGAAATTCACTTAGCATTCAGAATCTATTAGAAAATTACCATCAGCTTCATTCCTGCCCTGTGTCGCCTCCTACTGTGAGACAGCACTTGTCCTGCTGCTTGTCCAGCTGCTGGAGGCAGGAAGGCTGCCTCTTCTCAAGTGTGTGCCTGTAAATCAGGTCTAAGATTTTCTAGACTGTGGAGCCTCCGGCAGCCTGGGAAGGGCTGGGCAGGAGCAGAGAAGGCAGATGGGCCAAGGGGAAGGTGCAAATGTCCCTCAAGTGTCCATTGCAAGGTCTCCCACATGCCTTGCTTGCTGAAGGGGAGGATGGATATTCTGGTGCACTCACCCTAACTCAGCATTTAATTTTTTCCCCCATCTATTCTTGGAGCAGAAATCAATACTCCCTCATCAGCAGGCAATGCTGAGCATCGTGACTCTTCAATGCCAGCATCTCCAAAGTTTCCAATAGCTGGTGCATAACTAATGGACGTCGCCTAAGACACGGGGAGGAAGGTGTCATGAGAAACCAACCTTGACATCCGAGGCCAAGTGAAAAGTCAATTAAAAGAATCAGAAAACATTTTCTTCATGATTACCCAGCACGAGGACTTGGGCTCTGCCAGCAGTGTGGTGATGGTGGCCAGGTGTGATATGGAAGGGAGACCTGTCTATCAAGGGGAAGCAGATGCATTTGAACCCATCTGTATATTCTGGCACTCTCACCCCAAACCACATGCCAATCAGGAGGGAAGTCACGGGGTGGCGATGGGGAGGAATATTGTTTTTCTCTCTCTCCAGTGCTTGACTCCAAGCAGGGCTTCTATTTTGAATGAATATGCAATTGTCACATTTTCATCCTTGGGGTTAAGCAAGGCATCCTGATTAGTTTTAACTGTCAGCGTGATGCCGCCTAGAGCCATCTGAGAGGAGCCTCAAAGGAGGACTTGCCTTCATCAAACTAGTCAGTGGACATAGCTACACGGGGATTGTCTTGGTTGTTAATTGATGTAGGAAGACTGAGTCCACTATGGGTGGTGCCATTCCTTAGACAGGGGTTCCTGGGCTGCCCATGGTGCCTGTCACCCTTCTTTGGCTCTGAAATCCTCAGTTGAAGGTGACACTGTATGGAATAGCAAGTGAGCCTGCCTTCAGGTGCCCTGCCTTGAATTTTTGCCTTGATTTCCCTCAGACATGGACTGTAGCTCAAAGCTGTAAACTAAAACAAACCTTTCTTCCTCTAAGTCTCCTTTGGTTAGGGTTTTTTGTTTTTGCTTTTGAGATCACATTAACGTGAAGAAGACAAAGCAAGCAACTCGCCTTGGGTTTGGCTTGCGTCTGAAATGTCCCAACAAGTTCAGGATTGATATCTTGGTTCCCAGGGGGCAGTGCTATTTTGGATGTTTCTGAGAACTTTGGAAAGAGAAGCCGAGCTAGAAGAAGTTAGGCTGCGAGGGTCAGGTACTTGGAAGCGTATTTTTCCCTGGCCAATTCTTGCCATTCTCTCTGCTTCCTGGCACTCATGATATGAACAGGCTCCACCATGGTTTTATGGTTTCATCTGCGTGCCATGACTTCCTCATTATGATAGATGGAAACCTATCGATGCCAGAAATCAAAATATACCCCCCACCCCGCTTCCTTAACTCAGATCTTCCAGGTGTTATGATCATAGCGATGCAAAGATGGTCACTACACTAAGAGTTCGCAGTTCTGCCAGACCCCATCTGACAAGCAGATCATGTACAATCAGTCGCTAGGCCAAGACTTGGCTTCTTCCTGGGCACGCACACTGTGCACTGAGCCAACAACGTTAAAAAACAAAGTCGGTGTCTTAGAGTTTTACTGCTGTGAACAGACACTATGACTAACACAACCCTTACAAAGACAACATTTAATTGGGGCTGGCTTATAGGTTCAGAGTTTCAGTTCATTATCATCAAGGCGGGAACATGGCAGTGTCCAGACAGGTATGGTATAGGAGGAGCTGAGAATTCTACATCTTCATCCAAAGGCAAACAGGAGAAGACTGGCTCCCAGGAAGCTAGGATGAGGCTCTTAAAGCCCATGCCCACAGTGACACACCTACTCCAACAAGGCCACACCTCCAACATTGCCACTCCCTGGGTCAAGCATATACAAACCATCACATTCCACTCCCTGGCCCCCATAGGCTTGTTCAAACACATGAGTCTATGGGGCCATGCCTAGCCATAGCATAATAATAATAATAAAAAGTACATTTAGTCCAACTTCCAAAGCTATCATAGTCTATAGCGGTCTCAACAATGTTAAAAGTCCAAAGTTCAAAGGCTCTTCTGAGATTGATCCAATCATTTAACTGTAATCCTCAAAACAAGTCAGGAAATCAGCTGGGCAAACTCTAAACTCTATTTCTCCATGTCTGATGTCAAAGTGGTCTTCAGATCTCCAAATCCTTTTTCATCTTTGTTGACTCCAACAAATTTCTTTCTCCTGGACTGGCTGCATTCCCTGTTAGTTTTCTTTAGCGGATATCTCATGGCTCTGACATCTTGAACATATTGGGGTCTCCAAGTCAACTTCAGCTTCACAGCTTCTGTCTGAGATCCACACATGATCTTCTGGGCTCCTCCAAAGGGCTTGGGTCACATCCAGCTCTGCCCTCTGTAACACTCTAGGCTCTGGTTGATTCCACTCCGCTGCTGCTGCTGTTCTTTGTGATCGTCTCATGGTACTAGCATCTCCAATATTTGAGGTCTTCTGCTATAACTAGGCTTCACCAATAACTTCTCATAGGCTCTCTTCATGATGTCAAGCCTCAAATTCTTTGCATGACCCCTTGAGTCCTGGGCCATCAACTACAAATGAGGTTGCACCTTCACCAATGGCCTTCCATGGCCTCTCACAGTGCCAAGCTTCAGCTGCTGTTCATGACCCCTTCATGCCTTCAAAACCAGTACCACCTGGGTGACCCTTACACATTACCAAGTCCAGCTGCAGCATGAAGTACAACCTTGGCCATCTCTGGAACACAGCTTCTTTGTGCTTTCAGACAATATTTCCCAGATTTCACCTCAGTGATGCTGATCTTATCTTAATCACCACTAATTTCTTAGCTCCAGCTAACCAGCATCAATTGTCCCAGTAGTCCCTTCTATTTTTGACTATAGAGCCAGAGCCACATGGCCAAAGCTGCCAAGTACTGCTGCTTGCTGGAGCTTGCTGGAACATGGCCCCCTTGTTCGATTACATTATCAACAGCTTTCTGTTTTCCAACTCCTTCACTGCCCAAGTTTGGCTGTCCTGGAACTTGTTCTGTATAGATTGACCTTGAACTCAGAGATTTGTATAGCTCTGTCTCCTGAAAGCTGGCATTAAAGGCGTGGACCACCATGCCAGTACCTAAATTTAGCTTGGTGGGATCTTGCCCCAAGGTTACCACTCCCTCAATTCAATTTAATATCCTTGAACACAGGATTCAGCTCCATTTCAATTCCTGGTGCTCCTTTAATAATCGAATCATATATTTTATATTTTTCCTTTCTAAGCTTGCTATGCTTGTCCAAAACACTCTCCATGAGACTTAAGAGGAGAACAAAGTCTATGGTGGGCATTTCTCAGACTTCCTTTCTCAATACAATTAATCTGAGTCTCTTCACCTTAGTCTCAGACAGACTCTTCAAACACGGGCAAAAAGCAGCTACATTCTTCACCAAGCTATCACAAGAAGAGTCTCTAGGTCACATACAAACATTCTTCTCCTTTGAAAACTCTTGAGCCCCCATAGTTCAAATCACCCTCAGTACTAATACTTTCCACATTCCCACTAGAAAAGCCCATTAAGCCCTACTTAAAACATCCCACTGCTTTCCAGATCCTAGGTCCCAGAAATCCACATTCATCCAAACAAAAACATAGACAGGCCTATCACAGCAATACTCCAGTCCCTGGTACCAACTTCTGTCTCAGTTAGGGTTTTACTTCTGTGAGCAGACACCATAACCAAGGCAACTCTTATAAGGACAACATTTAATTGGGGCTGGCTTACAGGTTCAGAGGTTCAGTCCATTATCATCAAGGTGGGAGTATGACAACATCCAGGCAGGCATGGTGCAGGAGGAGCTGAGAGTTCTACATCTTCACCTGAAGGCAGACAGGAGAAGACTGGCTTCCAGGCAGCTAGGATGAGGGTCTTATATTTTTGGTTGTGAGCCTAGCCTTTAACGGCTGAGCCATCTCTCCAGCCCGATGAGGGTCTTAAAGCTCACATCCACAGTGACACACCTACTCCAACAAGGCCTCACCTCCTAATAGTGCCATTCCTTGGGCCAAGGAAGCATATATAAACCATCACAGTCAGGTGGCCTCAAAGATGACTTTCCAGTACCTCTGCGAGTCCTCCATACGACTTTCTCCTTATTGAGAACACCCACATCCTATTTCACAATCTGCTTCAGAGTTCAAACCCAGATCCCCCTCCCTTAGATCACAGTGGCTCCCCTCTGTGAGTCTAGGCAGCTTTGGCAGCACAGTTACCCCCTGCAGCCCCCATCATTTCACAATGATGCTCCATCATTCAAATGGGATATCCTCTGTCCCACTGACTTCACATTGGTTAAGATTTCAGTGATGCTCCCTGTAGACTGGGAAGGTTGTTGCCTGTCTGTGGCTGTGTCTTGAGGACATGTGAGCCACATGACACTTTCAGTCTCAGGGCTGGGATGTTTGCTGCACACAGAGCATGGTACTTACTGTATTTGAGGGGAAATGAGAGAAACCCAAAGGTGAAATTTATTGAGTATTTACTAGATACCAGGGACCTTTGGTGAGAAATCACAGTGAACCTGTGGGTGGTTGTGTTCATTCCCATTTTACAGATTGAAACCTCAATTGTGTCAGGGTCTTAAGACGCCAGTAGGTGATAAGCACTGGACATGATGGATTAGTTTCCTCATGCACTATCTCAAATCACATCAGTTTTAGCATCTTAAAAAACGCATGGCCAGAGGTCTGAATTCCATGTGCCGGAAACGCAGTAGGTTTGGTTTTGAAATGCACCTCAGCAGCTCAGAGTTGAGCTCTCAGCCCTCAGCTGGGGTGGCGTTGTTTTGGGAGATTCTGGAGCTTTTGGGAAACGGGGCCTTGCTGGAGGAAGCAGGTCATGGAAGTAAGGTAGGACTCGAAGATTCCAGCCCTGTCTCTCAGTCCTGTCTCTGCTTCCTGATCTACCCAGTGGGAATTCACCACTCCAACCACAAAGCAGAATTAGCGACCTTTCTCCCTTAAGTTGCTTCTTTCCAGTGTTTGGTCACAGCAATAAGTGCAGGAGTTAGAGAGATGGCAGAGTGAAGAGCACTGGCGGCTCTTGCAGAAGACCTGGGTTCAAGTCATTACCCGCACGGTGGCTCGCAACCTCCTGTAATTGCAGCGCAAGGGCATCTGGCGCCCTCTTTTGGCCTCCATGGGTACTGCATAATTATGATGCACAGACATATGGGCCAAAAAACCCTCCATCTGTACACATATACAGATAAGATAAAAATAAAATAAAATAAAAAGACGATTCCCTAGCACTCATCCAAGAGTCCACAGTTGAGGGTAACATAGAATTGACTTAAAGATCCTTCTGACTTCAGATAACAATAAATCCACACAACCAAACTAAGTACAAAGAAACGTACAGAGTCCCACACGGAGTATCTCAAGGACAATGCCCCCAGTGCAGGATGTCCCAGGAACTCACAATGCATTCTCTATCCTTTTGCTACTTGCCACTCTGCAGGGGTTTCCCTCCCCGGAAGGAATGGCCGCAGATTCTCCCGGCATCCCTGTAAACCCAGCCACGTCAAAACCCAGCCACATCGGCACACAAGGATGCTTTCCCCAGGGTCCTCGGAGCTCTTTTTCTCTCATTGGCAAGGATGGGGTCACATGCTCACTCATGGCCAAATAGCAAGTGATTTCACCGTGGGTTGTACTCTCCTGGTGTTCTCTCCAAGTGAGAGACAGATGGGGTCATTTCCCTGAAGGGTAAAATTTATTTTGGGTTACAGTAACAACACTCAGCGTTTTGGACAGAATATTGGAAAGTGTGAGTACAGTCTACTGGAGTTCATTCCAACCAGTTCTATCAGTTGTGGGGTTTAGGAGCACACACTCCTATTTATTCCCTGGCCTATTCATGTGGGCACGTGGCATTTGCGGAAAGTGTCCACAGTTAGATTCCTCATTTGTCCTAGACCAGTTAGGACTTGTGCGGGCAAGCAACAAAAGACCCCTCGCAATGCTGTCAATAATGTCTTCCAGAAAGGCTTAATAGCATTTGCGAGCAGACATTTTGGGAGATCACTGCGAGTAGCAAAGGCTGCTAGCAGTTTTGCATTTTGATGTTTCTTGAGGGCGGTGCCTCTGTTGACCTTCATCCATCCATGTTGCTGGTTTCCATCATTCCATATTACTGCTCTGCTTTCTTGAGGTTTTTGGGAAAACAGACTAGCTAAGGGGTTTGAGTGACAGATGCCTGCATAAGAAGTTTCTTTTCTTTCTATTCTTTTTTTTTTTCTTTTTTCTTTCTGGAGGTCTTAAAGGAAGAGGGAGTTTGAACAGAATCACTGAAAATTGCCTCTGTGAATCCCCAGGGGCCTGTGGTCCTTCAACCATGATCAATGAGACAGATACTTTAATAATGAAATCAGCAGGAGGGTTGCTGGGCAGCCTGCTTGTTTGAAAGTGTAAGTAACATGTCTCTTGTAAGTGTAAGGCTTGGATCAGACGCTCCCACCATGCTCCTCATTCTGATCTTGCATTCAAAAAGTCTGCAACCAACTGGGACGCTTTCAAGGCATCCAACAATCCTTCTTTACATTGGGGCCAACACCTAGAAAGCACCCAGCACCCAATGTCCAAGGATGGATTATCCTGGGGGTCTTTTCTATTTCTGGCCTGGGGTTGAGTCATTTACAGCAAGATGAAGATCACACTTTAGCTCCACGTCTTTCTGAAAGTCCTCAGGGCTGTGCTTCAGGAATTGATGCATTTTGTGTCAGCCAGTCATTTATTTCAAAAAGGAGTCTCCTCTTTCTTTAAATGTCACATCTTTCAATGCATATCCTTCTGGCTGTTTTTAGGTCATGAGACCTGAATATGTAGCCCAAAGCTTTCTTGTTATGCTTGGGTTGGGTGGACAGTTCTTCAGGGTGGGTTGAACAAACAGGAGCTATTTAGAGCCACAGTTCAGACTTGGTTGAACAATTAGAGGAAAGAAAATATTTTTTCGTGTGTGTGTGACACATTACTATACATAAATGGGGAAGAGCTGGCAGTCTGCCATCCAAACGTTGTCCAGTTGGTTTATCAGTAGTGTAAGGTACACTTTTTAAAGAAGAGATTTATTCTTATTAGTTTGTAACTATGTATACATTCTAGTTTGTATGTGAGTGTGGGTGCAGTGCGTGCAGAGGCCAGAAGAGGGCGTCAGATCCCTGGAACTGGAGTTACAGGAGGCTGTGAGTCACTGTGTGGGTGCGGGAATTGAACTTAGGTCCTCTGCACAAGCAGCCAGTGCTTGTAACTACTGGGCTATCTCCCCAGCCCCTAAAATGGGCTTTCTTTTGAATGAAGTCAGATGTAAATGCAAGTCTTCCCCAGGACCTCTTTTCTTTCAGCTCCAAGGAAAGCTGTAATGGTGCCTTTATCAATTCCTGGATAAGGCTCCCGTCAACCTCCTCCAGTTTTGATTCAACTCTTTCTCCCGTGGCTTCAGAGTAGCCTTCACATGTATCTTAAAGGACATCTCATGAAAAAGCTATGAACTGAGTTTGTGGATCTGGACTCTAGTGTTACTGGGATCCCAAGGCAGTTGTGTCTTGTGGGCCGTGATTCCAGTTTACAGATAAATAATTTTACCACTTTATAAAGAGCCTGTTGTTATACCCAGGTATGGCTAGAAGGGCCAGGTTTTAAAGCCCGAGTCCTAGATCCTTCTATGGAATTCTAAGCTCTCACTTCAAGTGTTTTGTAAAATGTTGTTGCAGCAGAGGGAGATGTGAGCTTCACCTGAGACACTCCAGTGTTTTGAGAGGACAAACCCGCTGCTCTGGTGAGAAAAGCTTTCGATCCAAAAGCCCTGCGTGCCTGCAAATCAAGCTTGCAGTATAAACCCTCAGATCCCATTATCGTGGATAGGCTACTTGGCAGTGAATGGAGATGACAGTTTCAAGAACTTTGATACTTCTGGCCTCTGCCAGTACTGCATACACATAGTGCATGAGCGCGCGTGTGCTCACACACACACACACACACACACACACACACACACACACACGTACACGCACACATGCATAAAATAAAAAAGTACCTTCAAGTGGGTTGAATGACATCTTCAGAATGGCATTGTCCACCTGTTGTGCGCCAACATTCCAGAGCAAAAGCAGACTGAGCATACCCACCCACCCCCCAACCCCAATGTGGCCCAGCTGTGGGAACCGGTCTATCATCTAGGGCAAGTGTCTCTTGGTGCAGGGCATGTTCTCAGCCATGTCCTGTGACCAGACGTTTCCAAAGGAAGCTGTAACTTCAACCCAGCCTTCTGATGAACTGATTAGAACTCAGTTCTGTGGAGAGGTTGGAATGATGCAGGTCCAGAGGCTAATTATCATTTATTGTGGGCTATTTTTAGTCCTCACACAGGTCTATCTCTGACATAATATCCATTTACTAAGAGATAAACCCTTTCAGAATGTGCCAGCTTATCAAGAATCCTAGTTTCCACCAGCTGAAAAGCTGGTGATGTTATCAGACAGCACGGAGACCTAGAACTGACCTGTCCTCTCTTGGCTTTATCCTGCCTGCCTATGTTTCCACCAACGTATCTGAAAAGTCTTGCTTTATGCTTTTTCTTTGTTCTGTTGCTATGGAAACTGCTTCCACCTTAGAACATGGAATTTGGAGTAGCCAGAATGTGGTCACTCACGGAACAGACTGACTCTTATCTCCTGTGAGGTGAGTCTCCTTGTGACAGTCCTCAGGTGACAGCTTAGAGGACTAACCTTTAGCTATACAGGGCCTGGGGCTGAGTCAGTAGCTCCTGCAGGCCCTCTGAGGGTTGTTTGAGGATTAAATATATTTCATGAAAAGGGCTTCACTCAGTAAATGCTTCTCAGATTTCTTCCTCACAGCGCCTCTTGCCAATCAAGCCTGAAATACTTGCTTGCTAGCTCCTAAGATGCCCCGGAAAATAAAATGAATTCACTTCACTACAAAATTCGGGATTGGACCACCGGCTGTCTGTTAGGCACCCACTGGAAGTGATTTCAAAATGAGATTTCGAAGAAAAGTTGTGGGATTTTAGTCCTGTAAATCAAGAGTCCTTTATTGGAGCGCAGCCGGAATTAGTTCCTTATATGCAGTAACAGCCATTCTAACCTACAAATATGTTCTAAAATTATACAGCTGAAAGAAATATGGTATCAGCCAAGTGCTGGTGCACGGCAGAGAAATATGCAAGGTGCAGGAAAAGGCTGCTCATACCTTTTGTATTTTATTGTTGAAGCAAACTTCCTTAATGCAGAGAATATTGGTGTCTAAATACAAGGCCGAGATATGAAATAGATGAAGTTGAAATGAGTTATTTTATGCTTCTCACAGGGTAAGCGAATCAAAAACAAAAATAAAAAACAAACAACCCCCCCCCCAAACAAAACAAAACAACTCCCAAACCGCAAGGATTCCCATATATTTGCTTGAATTCCCTCCCAGGTAGCCACTCTGCATGCAGTCCAATCAGTATTTCAATAAAAACCGATACAAACATATAGAGAAAAATAACCTGTCTCAATCACACACATGCATGCCACCCAAACGTATCATTTCTTGACTCTAAGTAGGGTACTAAGTAGCCTTTAAAAAAGAATTCTCATTTGAACCTGCGTTCCCAGTTGAGGCTGGCAAACTCCCCTGTTGGTCTTTGTACCACAGTAGCTGTGGCTGCAAGAAATTTAAATCTGAGTTGTTGACTACATGCCAAAGATGACTCTCTTGTTATCCAGTTATCAGTTATGATGGCTATTCTTGGTTGTCAATTTGACTACACCTGGAATTAACTAAAATCCGAACATCTGGGTGCACACCTGTGAGGAACTTTTTTTTTTCCTAGATTAAATCATTTAAAGTGGGAAGACCCACTTCTAATCCGACTCTTTTGAGGTGGGAAGGCCTGTCTTTAATCTGAGCCATACTTTCTGTTGGCAGCCTTTATAAAGAACATGGAAGAAGGGGGTTGCTCTCTCTCTATGCCTGCTTGTTGTCACTCTCTCTGGCAAGCCCATTCCTTCACTGACATTGGAGCCTACTTCTTTGGGATTCTAGCATATACCAAAGATCAGCTGAGACATCCAGTCTCATGGACTGAATAACTATAGGATTCTTGGATCGTTTGCTGGTAGACAGAAATTGTTGGGCTAGCTGGACCACAGCCTGTAAGCCGTTCTGATAAATCCCACACATACATGGGATATGGGTATGAATGAATGTTCTCCTGGACAGAGCCCCAAAGGGAAGCTACCTCTCCCATCCTCAACACTAACCCTGTCAGAGCAGCACAGGTCAGAGAAGTCTATCTTTGAAAGAAATGAAGCAAGCACTAGGGAGATGGCTCAGCCAATGAAAGGCATGCTGGAGGACCTGAGTTCCACCCCCTCACCTCCACCCCCTGAATCCTGGGAAGCAGAGTCGCATTTTGGCTCATGCCTGCTCCTGAGGGCCACATGATCCTCACTGGATCACTGCCACTAAGGGGCTTTCAGAATTACAGGAAGGGATGGAAGGCGGGGAGAGTACAGACCTTTGGGAGGAAACTAGGAACTTGCAAGCATTTCTAAACTATTAGGAGTGGTTTGCACTTAGCATAAACTTCCTATAATTATTCAGTAGGTGATAGTTCAAAGGACAAATTCCTTCCCTTGGTTAGGAACTATTTTTTAAAATATATTTATCCTATATATCTTGCAAAAAAAAACCCCCAGAAACATGAAATGACATAAAACACAGATATTGTCAGGTGTGTGTGTATTATGGCAGGAGAGTTGAGCAGTCCTCTATTTTAGGGTACAAGGTCCTCTCTCGGCTCTGATCTTAGCATCCAGGAACAGATGCTGATCAGAGGGCCTCAGTCTTCATCTACCTCCCCCTCCTTTGCTCCCCTGAGCCTGTTCCTGAGATGTCTGCAATCATTAAGAATTTGTAAGAAAAGATTTCCCCGAAATGTCGGGAACAGATGCCTCTCTCGGAATGCTAAGTAGCCCCTCTTGACATGTGCCCTCAGACTGAGTCTTTAAAGCTTTGTGACAGTTATTGACAGGCACTCATTAGTTTGCAGGAGCTGCGTCTGCCCCGCGCAGGGCTAACCGCAGAGATGACTCTGCTCCATCCGTCTCCTCATGCTGTCCGTTACAGGAAGATGGATTCCCTTTCCGGCCACCACAGTGTTCACTCCTGGCTCACCTTGAAGACCACCCTCTGCCCTTTGTCTTTCCGGGTGGAGCTTGAGAAAAGAAAATCAACATTGAGGAGTTTGGGACTTGGGCAATTGGCATACAAGCCATGAGTTGCTGGGGAGGACCTGGCAAACACACCCTAAGGAAGAAAGGGCTAAGAGAGTGGTGCTTGCCCGTCTTCTGTCAACTTGATACACAGACTAGAGTCATCTGAAAGGAGGGGACCTTAACTGAGAAAAATGCCTCCGTAAGATCAGGCTGTAAGGCATCTTTCTTAATTAGTGACTGATGCGGGAGTGCCCACCCCATGGTGCCATGGTGGGTGGCGCCATCTCTGGGCTGGTGGTCCTGAATTCTATAAGAAAGCAGGTTGAACAAGCCATGGGGAGCAAGCCAGTAAGCAGCATCTTCGCATGGCCTCTGCATCAGCTGCTGCCTCCAGGTTCCTGCCCTGCTTGACTTCCTTCAGTGATGAAGTGTGAGCTAAGTAAATCCTTTCCTCTCCGAGTTATTTTTTGGACATGGTGTTTTGGCGAAGCTATAGAAACTTTTAACTTTAAGACAGAAGGATTGGGGAGTTTGGGACTTTGGGGTACCACAAACAAAGAACACTTGTGTAATGAAGTATCCACAGCAGGATAGATCTGCGGAGAGGGCAGGACAGCCTCAGTGGTTATGCTAGGAGAAGAGACAGGATGAGAGGATTGCCTGAGTGGTCCAGGTATGTAACTCCTGACTGCACAGTACTTCTCCAGCCTCGCATCCCAGCTATTGTAGGCATCTATTGCATACACCACTCAGCTCAACATTGCTCTCATGGCCTTCTCCCTCCAGTCGTTGCCCAGGTGTGACGATCTCTTTCAAGATGCCTGAAGCATCTTGCCATTTCTTTATTTTTTTCCCATTTCTTCTTATTGTTGATAAGATTAACCAACAGCCTACAACCTGGCTTAAAGTGGAGGGAAAGAATGTGTCCCCTCATCTTTATGTATGGCCGAAGGAATAATGAGTACTGGAGGCACAGAGACTTGAGGACACAGGAAGGATGTTTCAAGAGAGACAGTAGCCACAGCCAGGGACTATAGGCAACCCTTGGATGACTGGAAATAGGAAAAGGGCAAGGTAATGGATTTTCCCATGGGTAGATGGCAAACAGCCCCGTCCTCCAAAGCACATTCTTTTGTTTTTAGTGTTTTGAGACAGCACAGAATACCAGGAATGTGCAGGGATGTGAAGGTGTGTGCAGGGGTGGGGCTGAAGAGAGAGAGGCTTTACCCGCCCTCTCCCTCCCTGTCCCCATTCAGATTTCCCTGATATGTCATTTTCCACTGATTCTTTCTTCTGTAGGGGCCTCAGACTGTCTGGTTTTTGTTTGTTTGTTTGTTTGTTTGATTGATTGATTGATTGATTGATTGATTGATTATGTACCGTGTTCTTCTGCTTGCATGTTTGCCTGCGTGCCAGAAGAGGGCACCAGATACCATTACAGATGGTTGTGAGCCACCATGTGGTTGCCCGGAATTGAATTCAGGTCCTCTGGAAGAGCAGTCAATGCTTTTTGCCCTCTGAGCCATCTCTCCAGAACCCACCCCTACCCCCACCTTGTAGACCATCTTTGTCATCTCTTCAACATGCTACCCTGAGTTTAGGGTGAGGACAGTGCTTAGTGTATGTGGGTGAAAAGAGTGGGGATGGGTTCACTGCATGAATAGCCAGTGATAACGCTTTAAGATACAGCCCAAGGCAGTGGTGTCGCACACCTTTAATCCCAACACTTGGGAGGCAGAGGCAGGTGGATTTCTGAGTTCCAGGCCAGCCTGGTCTACAGAGTAAGTTCCAGGACAGCCAGGGCTACACAGAGAAACCCTGTCTCGAAAAATCAAAAAACAAACAAACCAAAAACCAAAAACCAACCAACCAACCAACCAACCAAACAAACAAAAAAAGATACAGCCCAAGGTAGCGGGTGTTCTTGCTCCCTCTGACAATTTCTCTACTCTCTTTGTGGAACGCTGCTAACATCCTTACCCCTGGCTCTCCTTGTTCTCATTTTTCTGTTGGATTTTATTTTATCTTTCAACATTTGTTTATTTTATGCATTTGAGTGTTTTTGCCCGTGTAGTCTGTGCACCATATGCATGCACTATCCATAGAGGCAAGAAGAGGGCGTCAGATACCCTGGAATTGGAGTTATAGGCGATTATGAGCCCAATTGTGGGTGTTAGGAATCAAATCCTGGACTTCTGCAAGAGCAGCCAGTGCTCTAACTATTGACCCACCTCTCCTGTCTCCAGCTTTCCTTCTTTCCTTTCCTTTCCTTTCCTTTCCTTTCCTTTCCTTTCCTTTCCTTTCCTTTCCTTTCCTTTCCTTTCCTTTCCTTTCCTTTCCTTTCCTTTCCTTTCCTTTCCTTTCCTTTCCTTTCCTCTTTCTTTCTTTCTCTTTCTTTCTTTCTTTCTTTCTTTCTTTCTTTCTTTCTTTCTTTCTTTCTTTCTTTCTTTCTTTCTTCCTTCCTTCCTTCCTTCCTTCCTTCCTTCCTTCCTTCCTCTCTCTCTCTTTCTTTCTCTCTCTCTCTCTCTCTCTCTCTCTCTCTCTCTCTCTCTCTTTCTATTTATTTATTTCTTTAGAGACAGAGTCTCACTAACTGGAGCTTGCTGATTCAGCTAGACTGGACAGTTGGGGAGCCTCCTGTCTCTGCACTGGAGTGATAGACACACCAGCACATCTGCTTTTTCCACGGTTGCTGGGAATCTGAATTCAGGTCCTTGCCTGTGTGGCAAGCACTTCACTGACCCATCTCCCCATCCCCTTTCTTGATTTGTTTTTTTTTGTTTGTTTGTTTTTTGTTTTGTTTTTGTTTTTTAAAACACTCCTGTCTTTGAAATATTTAAAAAAAACATTATTCTGTGTATTATGGTGATTTGACATCTTCAAGCCCCTGTCTGGGGACAGAAGAGAGGGGTCCCTGGGTCTGGCCAGTTCTGAGAGATATCAAAGGGCTCAGCTGGGAGCCCTAGAGGTGGGGAAAAAAGCACCTCAAAGCCTCAATTTTCCTTATGTGCATTTCCTTTGTTGAGCTTGACCTAGCCCTAGCCCTTCCTAGCCCCCTGAGTCTGTGACCCACACACTCTGTTCCAGGTGGCCTCCCGAACCACCAGTCAAGTGCTGTAGGTGGCTGTGACTTCTGTTTTCAGGTCCTGTATATTTAGCTTAGGTTGCCCTCTCTAGGGCTCAGCCTATCTGTTTATCTGTCTATCCATCTATCCACACATCTATTTGTCTTCTCTTCCCTCCTTCCTCCCCCCTACCCCCAATTCATTTAACCCAGGTTGGCCACAAGTTTACTATGTGTGGTGGTTTGAATATGCTTGGCCCATGGAAAGTGGCACGATTAGGAGGTGTAGTCTTGTTAGAAGAAGTGTGTCACTGTGGAGGTGGGGTTTTAAGGGTTCATATACGTGCTCAAGTCTGGCCAGTGTGACACTGTCCCTCCTGGTCAACTGTGGAACACAGTGTCTTAGTTAGGGTTTTACTGCTGTGAACAGACACCGTGACCAAGGCAACTCTTATAAGGACAACATTTAATTGGGGCTGGCTTACAGGTTCATGGGGTCAGTCCATTATCATCAAGGCAGGAACATGGCAGCATCCAGGCAGACATGGTGCAGGGGGAGCTGAGAGTTCTACATCTTCATCTGAAGGCTGCTAGGGGAATACTGACGTCCAGGCAGCTAAAATGATGCTCTTAAAGCCCACACCCACAGGGACACACCTACTCCAACAAGGCCACACCTTCTAATAGTGCCATTCCCTGGCAAAACATATACAAACCATAGCACAGTCTGCTCCTGGCTGTCTTCAGCTCAAGATATAGAACTCTCATTGTCTCCTTATGCAGCCATGATTCTTGCTATGATGATAATGAACTAAACTTCTGAAACTGTAAGCCAGCCCAAACTAAGACACTGTGTATTTGAGGATGACCTTGAATTTCTGATCCCTCTTCCCCTTCCTTCTGAGTGCTGGGGTTACAGGTGTGCACCACTGTGCCTAGTTTATGTCATATGAGGGATAAAACCCAGGTTCATGCATGTCCAGGAAACACCCTACCCATAGAACCATATTCCCCAGTTAGTAATTATTTTCTCTTGCTATGGCCACAGCTGAACCCCCTCCACAGAAGAGATCACAAACAGTTCATTTTCATAAAAAAAGACCATCATTTTTAAACTCCATGCACTTGAATACAAATATTAATGAGTTTTTCCTTTAGGTTTCTTTTTCTTTGTATGCCTGGTCTTTTTTCTTTCTGATTCTTTTTCTCTTTAATCTTTGCCTTTTCTTTTGACACGTGATATTTGAAGTAGGTGCCCCAAGAGCCAAGTGGGGGACTGTAAGCCTGGAGAATTTAGGATTCCTGAAAGATGTCCTTCAGGGATGGGCCTGGGTCGTGTGGAGTCCTTGAGGGATGGCCTGGGTCGTGTGGAGCCCTTCAGTGTGATGGTCTTGGGTCGAATGGAGCAGACAGACTTTCTGTATTCTTACTTTCTTCCCTTTTCCAGGCTTAATAGTCTTCAGAGAGGCATCCTTGTCCTTGTGGGAGTTTGCAGCTCAGGAGAGGGTTGCTTGCACAGTGCGTGTGGTGGTCAGGTGAGGTGCTTCAGGGATAGCCCCCTGCTCGGCTGGTGGACTTAGGAGGCATAGAGCCTGATCCATTTCCTTAACTGTTCATGGATTCTGAAAAAAAAATTTCCAGCAAAACCCTCAGCCTCTCTTGAGGGCAAGGGAGGGAAGTGCTTGCTCTGACGTAGAGGAAGTGAGGAGATGATCTCACATTTTGGAGAGTTTTCTGTCCTACCCCCTGATTTCTGCACTCTGGGGCTCAGGGCACCTTTGATATAAAACTGCCCATCAGGTTCTCTGAGGCCAATGGGTTCAGCTGAGGTGGTTGTACAATCAGTTGTCCAGGGTCACCATACACACCATATGCTGTCCCCCTGATTTTCCAATGTCCTCAGTACTGTGGATTCCACATCCCCTCTCACCTCTGCTTTGTCCTTGTGGGTCACTGCTTCCCAGTGACTTCTTTTGATTCCTTTAAAAGTGTCATTTTCAGGGAGAGGGAGATACTAGCTTTTTGTGTCTGTATTGCTGTGGGGGTTGAACCCATATAGGGCATCACACATGCCAGGTAAGTGAGCCTCCTACCACTGAGCAACACTTCCTGCTGCTTAGGAGATTTCAGACAGGAATTTAGGAGGATGGGCAGATATACCTGTTGTGGATAGCCCTGGTGCTGTTTGTATTTTGATGCGAATTCTGCTTCCCCGCGGCGGGTTGCCTGGGATGAGAAGTGAATCTTCAAATGAAAAAAGAAATGAATCACTAGGCGAGTAGGCGGGACTTCCGGGTTGGACGCAGGGACTCCAGAGGCAGAGAAGGGGAGTGGGCTTTTGGACAGGAAGGATGGTGGAGCAAAAATGGAGGTTGAGGAGATCCCCGGTTCAGGTAGCGGATCCATGATTTAACTTAGAATGGCTTACTATTAGGATGCTACTTTTTGCACCCAGCGATTCTAACCTAAGATTGTGTAGTATGGTCCTTCACGCTGCCACCTGACTGAGTTCCAGAGAAGGGTACAGCGCAACGCATGGGCTTGCAAGAAGTGCACCCCAAAGGGCTCCAGGGAATTTGGAAGCATGGGGCTGGCGTGGCAGAGACCTGCTGTGGGAATTTAGTGAGCTGGTTGGAGAGATTTCGGAGCTCCGGTCAGATGGGAACAAGGCCTGCTGGTACCTTGCTGGCGTTAGTATGGATTACATTTTTAACATTTCCTGCTGCGTGTACCCAGTTATGGGGTTAACCAAAAGCTCTGATTGTATTGTGGGGGACCAATTTAGTATCTGCCTATCACCTATCTATCTGCCTGTCTGTCTGACTGCCTGTCTGTCTTTCTGTCTATATCTCTAGATCTATCTCTCCTTCTCTCTTCCCACCCCTCTTCCCACTTCACCTCCTTTCTCTCTGGCACTCACTTTGTAGTCCAGGCTGGCCTCGAACTCAGAAATCCGCCTGCCTCTGCCTCCTGAGTGCTGGGATTAAAGGCATGCGCCACCACGCCCGGCTCTCTCTGGAATTTCTTTTTTTTTTTTTTTTTTTTTTTTGGTTTTTCGAGACAGGGTTTCTCTGTGTAGCCCTGGCTGTCCTGGAACTCACTTTGTAGACCAGGCTGGCCTCGAACTCAGAAATCTGCCTGCCTCTGCCTCCCGAGTGCTGGGATTAAAGGCGTGCGCCACCACGCCCGGTTTGGAATTTCTTAACCATTTCTGCCCCCTCCCCAACTCTTCCACATCCTTGCAGCCTTGGATAAACGTCTTACCTGTCCCTGCATCTATATCTTCCACTTATAAAATAAAGAGTGGGAGTCACCTGCCTATTCACAGATTTTACTGAAAAATTAATAAGAAAAACACGACACACTGGCCAGGCGCCAGGTTTAAGTGTGATTAGACTCCAGGTGGGCAGGCAGCTGCAACTGGAGTTTGCAAGCATCTAGCCAAATTTTATCACCAAACCAGTGAGGGTGTGAAGACCGGCTGGGGCCTTTGTTTCCTGATTTCCCCTCCATCCATTCCTGTCTCTCCCCTGGCAGGTGCGGCAGATGTATCTTCTTTGTTTTATGGCTCTGTTTTCCTTGGTTGGTGTCACACCATTAAATCAAATGCATGTCCCGGCCTTTGGAACTTCACAAGGCTGGAGACTGTAATATCCTGGTAGATGGTTGAGGGCAGGGGCAGTCAAGGCTGAGAGTGAGACCCACTTGAGAAGGCAGACTCAGGGGTCAAATGGTTATTGATCCCAAGGGCCATTGGCATTTCCTTCATTCAGACTCCAGATGCCTCCGTGCTGTGGCTTCTTCCTGAGTCTTTTTAATATAAACATACATATAGATGCTTATGTATTTTTCTGTTTTTTTGTTTTAAAATTCAAATATAATGACGGCATTTGCCCCTTTCCCTTTCCTCCCATGTATCTATTCCTCTCTTGTCCTCTCTCAAGTTCATGACTTCCTTTTTTTTAAACAAAACCATTCTTGTTACATATGTGTGTGTAATCCTAAATGCATAAACACAACCTGCTCCGTCCAGAGAGTGCTACTTGGGCTTTCACGGGTGACCATTTGGTGTTTGATAACCAGTCGGCATGCTCATCCCCAGGGAAGACCACTACTCCAGCTTGCACATCCCTTAGTCGCCTGCAGTTCTCTATGTAGGGTTGAAGCTTGGCTGGCTTCCCTTCATCCTCAGTAGCATGTCTGTGGTTGTACCCATTCAGCCCATGTTCGGGCAGCCTCGGAGGACGGGAGACTTTAATGGATGTGCCTTCCGATATTTCTAGGAGCCCCGATCTCACAGTAGAGCTCAACTGCCTGAAACCAGACTTCATGAGCAGCCATGGAGAAGGGCATTTTGAGGAGGGTGAGCTCCCGTGCTGTCTTGGGTTAGAGGGAGGTTTATGTGATGTTTGGGGCTGGGGGCGGGGGTCAGTTCTCTGATGCCTTTCTGTGTGCTCCACTGGAAGCTGAGGCACCTCTGGGCATAAACAAAACAAAACAAACAAACAAACAAACAAAAAACAACCTAGTTTATCTGATCAAAGTCAGGAGAATATTTTAACAACTCAGAATGGATACCACCCAGTCTCCACCTCACCTTTTATCAGTATACCACACTGCACCTCTCTCTCTCTCTCTCTCTCTCTCTCTCTCTCTCTCTCTCTCTCTCTCTCTCTCTCATCTGCTCATCTATATTAACTGCTTTGTCTTACACCCACTGCTCCCCTCCCCCATTTTCCCTCTTCCTATCTTCCCCCACTAGTCTCATTTACCCAGTCCTTTGATAACTACTTTTACTCTCATCTTTGCATTTGTCTTAAGTTCTTATGACTATTATTGTGGGTTTCTGTGTGAGAGAGTGAGCATGCAATGCCACTGCCCTGTGTAGAGGATGACTTCTGGGAGTTGGTTTTCTTCTTCTACCATGGAACTGAGGGATCGAACTCGCATTGTTAGGCTTGTACCAGAAGCACCTTTGTCTCTTGCCAGGCCCTCTCACTATCCCTTTGTCTTGCTTTTCTTTTTACACGTATCTTTCTGATTGGATTGGATTTTAGCACTTCTGACCTCCATATTCACTAGGTAATATATCTGTTTTGTTAAAGATGTGGAATTTGGGGTGATGTGACAGGATCAACAGGAAACTCGTATAAACCTTGGTTGAGTAGACCTGCACTGACTGACCAGATGGTAAGTATTTCTAATACAGAAAGAAAGGTGCCTTGAGAGTAGTCCTGTTCAGCCAGCACTGACAGAGTTCAGTGTTTGCTACTATATGTTTGCATGCACACATATAAAAAATTTTATATGTGTGCATGCAAATGAGGCTATGTTTGTGCCAGTCGTAGTGGTAAGTCACTAAATGCAAATGAATGTTTGTGTTTGCACCAATCACAGCAGACCTCACATGCAAATGAAGCTTTGTGCTTTCACCAATCACAGCAGACCTCAATGCAAATGAAGGCTTGTGTTTGCACCTATCAAAGCTTGCCTCTCTAGCCCCAGTCACACCAGGGGAAGTACTCCCTCTGGTCTAGGTGGAGGGTAATGGGGAATTCATAGAGTCTTGTGATAGCAAAGAGTTTAGTGTAAATTGAAACAGTCTAGACCGGAGCCCTGTCTTCAGGAGCTGGAACAAGCAGTTGGGATCACTGTGCAGCTTCCCCAGGGTACCATGGAGTTCTGCATTTCTGATGCTGTCATAAGGGTAGTCAGGGTAGGCTGTATGACTGACAGTTCTTTTAAAAAGCTCAAGGCAGCCAAGGCAGTACAGAGAGCATCCAACAGCTACTGGCTAGGACATCACATGCCCCACTGTGTCTTTGCTTATTTATAGGAGAATGAACAATAGTAGTGCTTTGGGCTGAAATGTAGTGATTTGTAAAGTATCCTTGTGTTTCACCTATTAATTCTTTGAGACAGCATCTTTCCTCGGCCTGGGGCTTACAAGCCACGATGTCTGCCTGGTGAGCCTCAGGGATTCCCTGTGTCCACTTCTCCAGTGCTGAGATTACAAGCATATGCCACCATCACCATCTCTGGCATTTTTACATGGGTTTGGATTGAACTTGGATCCTTGCACTTGAATGGCAGACTCTTTGCTGACCAAGCCATCAGCAAAGACTCATCTCTGAACTTGGAAGAGAGGGGAGGAAGCAGTTGGAGACCGAGGCTGCCTAAGGTTCCTCAGCAGTTTGCAAAGCCTGCCTGACCTTCAGAATTCATTAAGCTCCACAAACTGCCCTCTTGCTAGACCCTACCCTGGCCTCAATGGCTGTGTCTCCCAGGATGGAGCCTGAATTTGTAGTCTGAACAATAACCCCAGATTTTTTTTTCTGATAAGGGCTATGGAGAAGTTTTGCTCAATGGCTGAAGCTTGCAGAGGGAAGATATTTATCAAATTAATTTCCCAGGCTTTGTTCCGGTAAAAAAAGAGTCAGCTGATGCTTCAAAGAATGTTAAACTTCTAATTCAAAGATTCGCCCCGCCTCCGTCTCCCCCTGGTTTTTCTTCCTGCTCAGTTTATCCACTATAAAAATTAAATACAGCAGGGATAGTCTGATCATGGCTGATCTCATCCATCGGGGCTGCAGCTGATATTCAAGGAAACACAAGCCTGGGATTGGGTGCTCGTTGTTCTGAGACGTGCAGCTTGGTGGTTCCTGCAATGAGGCTGAGGTCACACGGATCCCAAGAAGTCAGTGTGTGTGTGTGTGTGACATAACTGGCTTTTCTAATGAACCTTGGTAGCCTGTGTCTTCCCTGTGGAATCTCAAAGGTGCTCAGAGTAAATTCTGATCTCCTGGCACTAATGGCTGGGGGTTCCCATGAGACAATGAGCTCAAACGTTCGTCTCGTGTAAATGCTGCCTAGTCTGGAATCACTCCCCTCTCCAGACCCCAAACCATTCCTACCAGTCCACAGACTTTCAATCGATGACCAATCAGCTTCATGGAGCATTAGTGCAGAGTCCGTGATTGTGCAAAGCCAGGCTGCCTTTTGTGATCTCAGCTCCTATGGGCCTGAATTGTCTCACCTTACGACCTGACTGCTTTCTATACTGGGTGTGTTTTCGCCCTTCTTCACCTGGCTCAGGATCGAGTTCAGTGTCAGCCATGCGGGAAGGGGGTGCAGAGGCTTCAAGGTTAGGAGCTCTCCAGGGCTGGGCTTTCAAAGCTCCACTAACCATGGGAAAGACTCAGCATTCTGGGAAGTGTCTGCAGAGCTGGGCACGAAGACTCCACAGTGCCTGTAGTTGCAGGCACTAACAGTAGTAGCATACTCAGAGTCAGATCAGACCTGAATCATAAGTTGCAGTAGCAAAATGATAAAGAGAAATTCTGCCTGGAGAAAATTATTGTTTGGAGCTGCAAATCCATACACACTACACACACACACAAACACACAAACACACACACACACACACCACAAAAATCTGAGAAGAATCAAAGAGTCTGATAATGCCTATAGTTTTTTTCTTTCTTTTAGAAAAAAAATTGAAATCTTAGAAATGTTAAAACATTTTGTATATTTCAAGAATAACACATTCAACTCCTGAGAACGCAAGTCTCAAGCTGTGTGGGACACAGCAAAGCAACCCATACGTTTGAACTGGTCTCCTATGTGAGAGAGCGCATGGCAGTTAATTAAATTTCCACAGGAGGTGGAGGTGACATGAAAAGTCACCGATTCACACCATCCAGTAGTCACTTCTGGGACCACGAGGTAACTCAGCGAGTCGAGGGCCTGCTCTGCAAACAGGAAGACCTGAGTCAGATCCCTACGCCCACATAAAAAGCCAGACACTTTGTGGGTGAGGATGGAGGAGAACCTGGGTGAGGATGGAGGAGAACCCAAGAGGCTTCAAGGGAACACAGAGAACTACAGGCAACCGAGGAATGCGGAAAGTGGGAGGAACAGTCTTTCCATAGTGAGAGCACACTGATTGGTTGCTAACACCAAATGGTCAGCCCTGAAAAACACACATACATGTAACATTATATGGACTGAGCAGTTATAGTTAGGAATATATATATATATATATATATATATATATATACACACATATATACATATATATAAACACACACACACACACACACCGCGTGTATTGTAGAGGAAAGAACCCAGGGCCTTCTGCATGCATGAACACTTTGCCTACTAGGCTACATCTCCAGCCTAGAAATGGTGTCTTTTCATAGTCTACTATAGAATTCTCTGTGATGCCAGCACACTAGCTCAACCATAAAAGATATGTGCGGAGCTGGAGAGACAGCTGAGCATTTAAGAGCACTAGCACCTCTTGCAGAGGATCTGGGTTTAATTCCCAGATATATATATAGGGCGGTTCACAACCAACTGGAACTCTAGTTCCAGGTGCCCCCTTCTGGCTTCCACTGGTAACTGCATGTATGTGCACATTCAACTCTTCACGCAATCAGCAGGTGCTTGAATCTTTTTTTCCCCAATTTTTTATTAGATATTTTCTTCATTTACATTTCAAATGCTATCCTGAAAGTCCCCTATACACCCCCCGCCATGCTCCCCTACCCACCCACTCCCACTTCTTGGCCTTGATGCTCCCCTGTACTGGGGCATATAAAGTTTGCAAGACCAAAGGGCCTCTCTTCCCAGTGATGGCCGACTAGGCCATCTTCTGCTACATATGCAGCTAGAGACACGAGCTCTGGGGTACTGGTTAGTTCATATTGTTGTTCCACCTATAGGGTTGCAGACCCCTTCAGCTCCTTGGGTACTTTTTCTAGCTCCTCCATTGGTGGCCTTGTGTTCCACCCAATAGATGACTGTGAGCATCCACTTCTGTATTTGCCAGGCACTGGCATAGCCTCACAAAAGACAGCTATATCAGGGTCCTGTCAGCAAAATCTTGCTGGCATATGCAATAGTGTCTGTGTTTGGTGGCTGATTATGGGATTGATCCCTGGGTGGGGCAGTCTCTGGATGGTCCATCCTTTCATCTTAGAGCCAAGCACCGAGAAGAGGAGGTGCTAGGGGTGGGGTGGGGTGGAACCCCTATTCTGGGTGGACCAACACAAGTGTCTCAGCATTCACTCTCAAGCTCTCCTCCACTTCCTCAGCCTGGGGACTCTTCACACCATGGATCCAGGAACACCATAGTCTTTCCAAAGCTGTTGATTTTGCCCTGTGTTTGCTGAAGCCATCAGCAGAGATGCCCAGAGGTCAGAGTGCATTGGATCAGGTTGACACGTCAATGCCCCCCATCACTGTAGGGGAGGAAGAAGAGCTGCAGAGGGCCAGAAACTGACCATGCATCAGTAAGCCAACATCTGCAACATGAATCCTGATCTCCCTCTCAGAAGAAGCAGCCCCTGATGGGAACCTCTTGACTGGAAGCAGTCATGTGGTCTCTACTCTGCCACAAGGGGGGCAGGCTAGACTTGGGTGAGAAGCTTTGGTAAGGTCAGGCAAGCTGCTGAAATGCTTGCTTCTCTGGCCACCTGCAGTGGCCATCCACTTGAGAAAGGGTAGACGTTCATTTGAGGCTGGCCTCCAGGCTCAGGAGAAGACCCAGTGACTTGGTGGGGGGGGTCTTGAATAGATAAAAGGAAATCACTTGTCACTAGGAGATGAGGACCTCCGAAGGAAACGTGATATAGATTGAAGTTCAGACAAGGAATTGTGTTTAAGGATGCTGATGGAAGGGAAGCATGAGAAAGAGTCAACCAGGGTGGCTATACTCATTCCCCTTACTCCAGAATGGACAAAGTGTGAGGACACTGTACAACCCGTTTTGTCTCAGGAATGGATCATGTGTGAACACAGGCCACAAGGCAGGTGTCAGAATCCAGCCCTTAGTCCTCATCCTGCCATTCTCTGATCTTCCATATCAGAGATCCAGTGTTCCCAGACCCACCAAACAGCAGCTGGAGAAGGAAGGAAGGCAGAGAGATGAACACAGTGTCCCAGGAGACAGGCAGCATGGAGCCAGTGAGGTGGCACTAAGAGGAACAGGGACACACCTTCCGCCAAGGATCAAAGCGGTGATGATGTCACAGACACAAACATAATGAAAAAAAAAAAGCGTGTGGTGTTTTCCCATCCTGATGTCATGAGCTTCCTCTGTGTTGATTCTGCGCAGATGAGCATTCCAGCTATTGACGGTACAGATCACGCTGCAGCCATGGCAAGTGGGCGTGTGCTGTGAGGAGTCCTGTGTCCGCTTACCCCATCCTAGTGTCCTCTGCAGGTGTCCCTTGGGTGTTGCAAAGCTCTGTGAATGGTCAGAGGGTGAAGCTCCTGGACACATTCACCCTCTTCTATACTCATTGATTATTTCTGTCTAATCCTCCTGGCCCAATAGGCCAGCCCTAATCAGAGCTCAGATCACAGACACAGTATAAACAGTTCTGTTGGTACACTGAGATTTGTGCTAATTGCGAGGCTTAGAGGCATGCATGGCCTTTGTCTTCAGCTTGCCCTCATTAGCCTGTGTCCATAATTCCTCTTCCCAGTGTCCCCGCAGATCTTACCAATGAGGCAGTTTCCCTCTGATTATCACAATAAATTGAAAATGAAGTCATCGCAGCCAGGAAGAGACATTCCTGAACAAGCCATCAAAGTACACCTCCCGGTTTCATTCTGTGGACTCTCCTCTCAGGATGGCTTGTGGGCAGGGTGCAGGCTATGGGGTTGAGAGTTTGTGAACGGAAACTAAGGAATGAACTAATGTTTCCAAAAGGGAGAATATGGCTGACACCTGGACTCTTACCTCAACCCAAGGATTATAGAATTTCTTACGTTCACCGGCCAGCTAAGATCTGGTTAAAAACAAAAGATTGCAAATAGCACACATTTATTCTTTTTATATATTGTTTTATCTTTATTAATTTGTGCATGTGCATGCATGCATAACTTTACCTGTGTGTATATGTGCATATGTGTGTGCATGCATGTGTGTGCATGTGTGTGCGCATGCATATATGTGTGAATATGGACCCTAGACAGCAACAGGGTGACCACTCTCCAGTATTCCTTTGAGACAGCATCTCTCACTTAACCTGGAACTTGGAAGACCATGAGAAAGTCCCA
Source organism: Mus caroli (assembly GCF_978045245.1). Lineage (NCBI taxonomy): Eukaryota > Metazoa > Chordata > Mammalia > Rodentia > Muridae > Mus > Mus caroli. The sequence goes on along the minus strand of NW_028227259.1, from coordinate 131,355,955 downwards.
TGATCCCTGCTCCTACGATGCTGGGGTTACATGCTCACCCACAACCATATCAGCTTCTTTTGGGGTCTGGGGATTTGAATGCAGGACCTCCTGCTTACCCAGATGGCCCTCTTAACTCCTTATGCACTTGGGAACCTCTCCTTTCTATGTCATATAAGTTCTCACCATGCAAGAGAGGATTAGCAAATAAATCTGAATTATTCACTCTCCTTCCATAGATACCGTTATATACATTTAAAACTCAGGAGGCCAAATAACCCTGGGAATCCTAGACAACTTAAAAACACTCCCAACGTTAGCTATTGTTACATAGCAGAGACAAAATGCCCAAAGGAGGTAGCTTAAAGGAAAGAAAGGTTTATTCTGACTCATGGTTTCTGAGGGTTCTCACCTTGTGATGGAGGCTGCTCCCTGATTACAGGAGCACCGCAGAGAGAGAAAAAGCACTGTGTGGTCTTTCTCATTCCCTCCTTTAGTCCTATGATTCGGGGTGTGTCTACACACTCAGGGCAGGTCTTCCCTCTTCCTCTCTGGGGAAACCCTCATGCAGGCCCCAGGTGTGATCGTCGGTCCAGTGAGGTTGTTGGCAGGGAGATTGAGCGTCACTTTGTCGCAGAAGGTCTCTTAGGCAGAGATTCGCTGATGTTTCTGGCTAAGCTGCAAGAGATAGGCTTACTTTTTAAAGATTTAACGTTTAATTACTTTTCTTAAAAACAAAGCAAGACATGACAAAAAAAACCCCAAAAACCCAAAAAACAAAAAACGAAAGAAGGCTTGACAAAACCAAAACCAACCAACAACACCCAATAAGGGTCTGGTGAGATGTCTCAGGGGTTAAGAACAAGTCCTGCTTTTGCAGAGGACCCAAGTTCGATTCCCAGAACCTACCAGGTGACTTACAACTGTCTTTAAGTCCAGATGGGATTCTATGTCTGTGGTCTCCATGGGCACTACACTCATATACACACACTCGCAGGCATACACATAATAAAAAATAAAGTAAATCTTAAAAGAGAACCAACTTATCTTTAGAATAATGTGGGAAAAATAGGGCACATTATAGCTAGGAATTAAAATGTTCATTGTGGTTTTCCGTGGAGCAAGAAATAGCTGTAACAAATTTACATGAAGGAGTGTAGCTTCGAAAACTATTTTCCGAAAAGGACTCACTATCCTGTCAGGACTTCATTAATCCAAGGTTTATGAAATAGGTAATATTTCAAAATTGTAAAACATAAAATAGGCTCAGACATCCGGCATTTGCATATAAATAGAAAACTCGGATCTACACTGCTAGGAAAAAATTATTTTCTACATTTTTCATACAATTTTCACTAAATTAGCCTTTAAAAATGTCCTTGTCGTGTAGATTGATTTTTTACTTCCTATTTAAACAATAAAAATGAATTTTTTTTCCCCTGCAAAGAAACGGCTGCACGAGATGCGTCAAGGCAAACTTCCTGACTAGAGCGCTAGATAAATGTGAAGTGAAGGGGACTCCTGAAATGATTATGTCCTCTCACTTTACCTCACTCACCCTTGGTCCCTGACATCTAGCCAACCCATAAGGGTCCTGGGAGACAGCTCTCCCTTCTTCCTCCAGAAGGACTCTCCTGAGTATTTTGGGGAGAGACCAGCATCATATTCTATCAATGTTGAATCTTCCTTCCTTCTTTCCTCCTTTCCTCCCCCTCCTCCCCCTCCTCCCCTTCCTCCCCCTCCTCCCCTTCCTCCCCCTCCTCCCCTTCCTCTCCCTCCTCCCCTCTTCCCCCTCCTCCTCCTCCCCTTCCTCCTCTTTGGAGACAGGGTTTCTCTGTGTAGCTCTGGCTGTCCTGAAACTTAACTTTGTGGACCAGGCTGTCCTCGAACTCAGAGATCTGCTTTTCCCTTCCTCCTGAGTGCTGGGATTAAAGGTGTAGACCAATATGGCCTGGCTTCATGCTGAACATTTCTATCTCACTCTTAGGAAGATGTGGTTGGCCCCTCGCTTCTCGTGCCCTGCCAAGTTGTAAGGCTTGATTAGATTCCACACCTGCAATGACATTCTGTCTCTGCTGTGGGCTTGACGACAGAAAACCACACAAGTGACTTGTCACCTTGTTCTGTGGATCAGAATCCAGCACTGAGGGCATGGGGGTGGGGTGGGGTAGTGCTTTGCCTCTTTTGTGTTGCCTGAGAACTTCTCTGAAGGCCTGGGAGAGAACTGGCTTATGCATCCATTCACACTCTTGCCAGAATTGGTTCTGTGTTGCTGTAGGTCTGTTATCATTTCACCATTGGCTGTCAGGATGAGCCCTTTCAGCTTAAGCCACTCATATCTGCTCAACTGGAACCCAACAGTGACATATAAAGCCTGTTCTAGGCTTTTGCTATCTCTCCTTCCCCCTCCTCCTATCCTTCCCCCTCCTCCCATCCTACCCCTTCTTCCTTTGCATCCCTCCTTTACTCTTCCCAGTCTTTCATCTATATAACTCTATGAATCTCCCTTTCTGCCATTCATGGAATGAATATACTCACAGGTGTTCAAGCTTCACACGTGGGTTAGGGAATCATTTTACCTGACTTGGAAGGGTTGTACCCTGAAAGGGTAGCAGATACCACACCCACTCATATCTTCTAAGTTCAACCCAGCTAGTACAACTGCCTTAATAGTGGCTGGCAGGACATCCCATCTGTTTGATGGGAGTCTCCCAGATAGCTGTCCAACCCAGTTGTGGAAACTGCTGCTTCTTGGTCCAGCATGGCTACTGATCTTGGGGATTCAATCCCAGGATCCCAGGCCCAAAGGTCCCATTCAGAGGCAACCAGCTGCTGTCCTTCCGTGCTCTGCAGATCCAGAAAGTCCAGGAGAGGCACCTGACTATCATTGCCCAGGCAAGGTGCCTGCATTAACCTGGGCTCTCTGAAGGGACAGAACAGGTAGAATAAATACTTTAAATAGAAGAGGATTTATTAGAGCGACTGACAGGATGCAGTCTCAGTAGTCCAACAATGGCCATCTCCTGACAGAAAGGCTGAGAATCTGAGAATCCATGAGACTGGATTTCTCTGCAGTCCCAGTCTGTTGCTGGAGTCCTGGAAGATTCCTGGAGAGCTGCTGGTCTTCAGTCTACATCAGAATCCCGAAGAAGTTGGATTTAATACCAGCTGCAGCAACACAATAGATGAACTTGTCAGCGGGAGTGAAGGTGAACAGGCAAAAAGTAAAACCTTACTTCTTCTATGTCCTTTATATAGGTTACCAGCAGAAGATGTAAGTCAGGACTAGGGTGGGTCTTCCTGCTTCAAGTAATCTGATTAAGAAAATCTCTCCCAAGTGTGTCCAGCAGCTTGGATTTGAGTTGATGCCAGGTGCATTCAAGCTGATAACCGAGATTAGCTGCCACAGAGAACAGCCACCTCTTTCTATGCCCTCAGTTTCAGGGGACAAACAGCCCTACAGTCCTGGGTGCCTTTTGATTGGGGTTCTATCCCCAGTAGAAGAAAATTATTTTCTTAGTCTCTCAATCCAGTGCTGCCTTTGCCATGGACAGCTCACTACTCAACCCTGCCTGTCCTTGGGGGTTGGGGGTGAGTTGTCTCAGAATCAACAACACAGATTCCAGGAGCAGTTGAGAAACACTGAAGCAAGCTCATCTGAGCACTGCTGCCACCCCCCTTTAATCCCTTCCACCCGCACCCCCATTGGTCCCAAGAAAGCATCTCTTCTACACAGCAGTTCCTGATTGGCTGGCATTATTTGCACCAGCAATCCTTTGTCTCTCAGGCAGTCCTCAATTAAGTTCTCCTGTGGCAGATGCATTTACATAGAGACTGTTTCTGCCACAACCCAGGCTATTTCTCTTTCAGAAGTGATTTTTTTTTAACTCCCACAGGGAGTTTCCAAGTTAGTGTCCCTCTGCCCCTCATACATGGAATGATCAGGGCTTTCTGGGGATGGCAGGCTTCAGGATAGTTTAAGCCGTTCCTGGTGGTGCCTCTGTTGCTGGTGATTCAGTGAATGATACCATACCCCACATGAATGTGGGATGTCTGCAGAGGTATGAGTGACCCATTAGAAGTCAAGGACACCTGCTTCTACCATAGGAACATCAGAAACTGGAACAAAGGATGCAACACAGACCACAAACAGAAAGTCCCTTTGTCCCCTGAAAGCACCCACCACAGTTTGAGCATAGTGTGTGTGTGTGTGTGTTTCCAGCCACAGTGTTTGGGGACCTGACTTTTTTTTTGAAAGTTTGCCTAGGACCCATCGACACAAGTCAGGGAGGGTTTTGGAGAGCCTTCCAAACTATGGGAGTTTTTGAGTCTGGTCCTGTCTCCATGCCTTCAGATGCCAGGAACAGAGAGCTGTCCAAGGTGCTGACAGCAGCCATCTAGGAAAGAGCCGCGCTATCTGAGCCTGCACCTCCTGTCTCCAGCACAGCTCATGTTCAGTTAGATTTGCCATCACAGCCAGAGAATATGAATTCGTCTGCATTTTACGCTATGGTTAGCATGAAAATCCCAGCCCAATGGAAAGGTGCCCCAGTCTGTTTTCTCTAATCTTAGATAATGCCACTGTCTAGCTTTGTTTGCAACTAATGAGAAAAGCTCCAAGAATATAAATCAAAGATTTCATACAGTAAAAAAAAAATTAATGGCATCAAGGTGAAATATTGGATCTGGCTTCACTGTGTTCTTACACATTTGCACAACCAGCCCCAAATGCACACCCAGTCCCATGCGCAATGAAAGTTACTAAGTTAAATCCTGTTCAGCCATGTTGGCCATGAATTAATTATGCATCAATTATGCAAGACATAAACCCATACAGGTGGGTTCTCCTCAGATAACCTTCTGACTTGAGGGTCACTGTGGGCATAAATACAGTGAATATGAATATTCTTTTAAATGTCAAATAATAGTTGGGCAGATGGCTAAGTGGTTAAGAGCACTGGCTGATCTTACAGAGGTCCTGAGTTCAATTCCCAGCAACCACATGGTGGCTCTCACAACCTTCTGTTACTTGAGTTCCAGAAGATCTGATGTCCTCTTCTGGCCACTGTGGATACTGAACCCATGTGCATACACACACACACACACACACACACACACACACACAGAGAGAGAGAGAGAGAGAGAGAGAGAGAGAGAGAGAGAGAGAGAGGAGAGAATGAATATTCATAAAGAAAATGCAAATTGAATGTCAAGAAAGGCACAATTTACTTCCCAAATTCTCATCTCTCTCTCTCTGTCTCTCTCTATCTCCCTCTTTACCACTCCTGGCATATTACTAGGGCTGACAAAATTATCCCACTCTGGTTATTAGACTCACATCCAAATACATGGCATATAATTAATAAAGACTCAAATACTTTTGCTATTTTATTAAAAAAAACTCTTACTGTCTACTTTACACCAAAAAGCACTGTATTTTCCCACTGCAGTTTGTTAAATGTGATGAGTCTGGCTCCACCCTGTGTTTTCAGCTTACTGGAGGGTCTCCTTTTTAAATATTCTGAGCTGTTGGGTAAAGATTTAACACATTTGGCTATGTGTACGTTAAAAATAAACAACAGTACCCCCACTAGTCATTTATCCTAATGTGTAGAAACATCTCTCAGTAATAAAATGTTAAAAAAAAAAGCCCACCGTTTTAAACAAAGCCAGTCTGGAGTTTGCTCTCGGGTGGGTCAGCTAATTGGAAATGTTTAGGGACAGTCCTGTCGGTCTGCCTCTTCCTTACCTCTCTCGCACGTGGTCCTACCAGGCCCAGAGGAAACCACTGGCATTATTTTGAGACCAGAATCTGGCGTTTACACCACTCAGCCTAAAGCACCAATGCCACAGGAAACCAGGGCCAGAACAGGCAGAGTTTGGATTTTTCAGGAGAAATGATTTTTATGGTGCTGGTAGAATTGTATCCCCACCCCCACCCCTCAAAGGCAGACATGAATGTGATATTTGAAAATAGGGTCATCACAGACACAGGTAAGTAAAATGAACTCCTCATGGGGCAGGATGAGATCTAGTCCAAGATGACTGCAGTGCTGTTAGTGTAAGGCAGTGGTTCTCAACCTTCCTAATGCTGTGACCCTTTAATACAGTTCCTCATGGTGTGGTGACCCCCCAATCATAAAATTATCCCATTGCTGCTTTGTAAGTGTAACTTTGCTACTGTTATGAAATGTAATGGAAATATCTGATATGCAGGGTATCTAGTATGACTCCTGTGAAAGAGTTGTTTGGCCCACTTAGAGGGTTGTGGCCCCCAGGTTGAGAACCGCTGCCAGAAAGGGCTGAGTAGCCCCTGTGTACTGAGAGACGCTGCACACTGTTTATTATGACATTTCCTCTAATACTAAAATATGAGTGATGTCGGTTCATTGGGTTTGCTGGGAAGCTACTGGGATGCCCAGATTTGTGGGTCCAGAAGTGAAGAATTTGACACAGGCAACTGGATAGCAGCGGAAGCAGGGGGAGCTGATTAGACAAAGATACATTTCTGAGAAAGGAAGCCAACGGCAGTAGGAGAAAGTTCAGATGCCCAGACAGTGCATATCCACTCAGCATGTGTGTCCTTCTGTCATGCATCATGGAGATTTCAGTTCTGCATGTGACATGTAGTTCTATGTACAACGTCACGCTTGCAAGCATGCCTCATTGGCATCCTAAGTCTCTCCCCAAAGCATGTGTTTTTACATCACAAAGAGCCACACAGGTCACCCTGAGGCACTCTGGAGTGCCTCTGTCCTGGCACCAGTGGCTCCAATCAGTTCTAGTCAGCCTCAGCCAGGGGAGATTTCCCATTGGCCAATTGGCAGTCTTTGTGTAAGCCCTTCCATGCCTCACACTCCACATGACTCCCCTGCCTCAGCCCATCAATGAAAGATGATGGAGGATAGATTGAAGGAAATGTAGCCAACCGGCAGGATGGACTGTATAAATCAATTGTCATTTTTAGGGGCATATGTGGGCCTCAGGGACACTATTTGGCAACAGAAGTCAGGCATAGAACGACACACTGCTTATTCTACTTATATGTGAGAAAGCACAGTACAGAGGAAGAGAGTAGAGTGGTAAGTATGAAATGGGAACAGGAGAAGGAGAGTAGAAGGAGGCTGGACTTGCAAAGGACCAGGGTTTAATTCCCAGGAACCACACAGCAGCTCACAAGCATCTGTAACTCCTGCTACAGGAGATCCAGCTCCCTCTTCTGGCCTCTTCAGGTACTGCATGCACACGGTACACAGACCTAATACAAACAAAATATTCCATACCCATAAAAACGAATAGCCAGAGCTCATTTCCCCAGAATCTATATGAAAAGCCAGTCAACTATAGCATGTTCTTATAATTCCAGCTCTGGGAGGGAGACAAGAGGATCTCTGGGGCTTTGTAGTGAGCTCCAGCTTCAGCGAGAGACTCTGTGTCAAAAACCTGACAGTAACACCTATTGCTTTTACAAACACACACACACACACACACACACACACACACACACACACACACACACACACCATCACAAACATACATACACATTGACATACAAATGCTTCAAGCATATCACTCTCTCAAATCCTGGGATTTTACCGTTGAAGGAGATGTCCCTCCTCCTCTCTCCCATATCTCTCTCAGCTCATTTTGCCTCACATCATCAAAATTAATATTTTTCAATTCCTCGGATCTTATCCCAAATGACTTGATTATATGACATGCACTTCCCCTCTGAGGGTTTCTGAGAATCCTATCTGGCTTCATCATCTCTAGGCTGCCTACAGAATCAGGTCTATTTACTCTGAAATGTGCCCCCAAACTGCTTTAAAATGATGATGGTGGCCTCAATCTCCAATGCCACATTTTTTACATTATTCCTCTATATTCGTAATTGCTGGGAAAGGTTCTTTTTCAGAGGACTTGCACTTTTATTGGGCCAGAATAAAAGTTGGCCTGACCCACATTTCATCTGTCACCTTTTTGTATTTTTCTGTCGTGAATGCAAAATAGTGGAGTAATCTAAGACTGTGCTGAGTCGTGAAATCGAAAGGGCTAAACGGCAGGGGAGTTTCTTTTTTCTACTCTGATTAAATAGATTCAAGAAATTGGAGAATTTTTATAATACCAAATAGAGACTTGCAAAGAAAGACCAAAGAGCACCTGGCCTGAAATCACCCAGGAGAGGTAGAAGGGGAAGAATATTTACAGGCACTTACTTTATTGAGATCTATTCCAATCTACCCCGATCTATCCTGACTCAGCTGCTAATGAGACCAGACACCTGTCTTAGGTAATAGGTCCTGGCGTGCAAAGACTCTACCCAGACTCTACCTGGACCTCATCTTGTGAGGAGCCTGGAACCGTCGTGGGAGGGAGGACATGCTCAGATGCTTGTCTTGGAATCCTTTAAGGGCCTCGGCAGTAATAGGCAGTGAGGTCTTCGTGTTGATTTTGTCCAGCCTCAGAGCAGAGTGGAACTGTTCTGGCTTCTGGCTGCCTAAGTCTCCCTGAAGGTCAAGGGTTTTGGATTGTGTGTTTGTGCAACAGTTTAACCATTCAACCCCAGAGGAAGCAGAAACACACAGAGAGGAGGACACTCATTCAACTCTGTTCCTGTTGGTCTTGATTGTGAGCTTGATGGGATCCCAAGTCACGTGGGAGAGGGTGAGCGGGTAGGAACCGTCTGGGTTAGGCTAATCGGTATGGGTAGATCTATCCTCCCGTGGTTGGACCATTCCTCAGACAGGGGAGCCTGGGCTGTTTGAAAAGAAGAGAAGGAGTCTAGACTGTGCCTTCCTTCCTTCCTCTCTCCTTCCTGATCGTGACGCCATGTCAGTCACTGCCAGTTCCTGCTGCCTTGAGTCTGCCTTGATGGATGATGCTTTATGCCGTAAGCTAAAATAAATGTTTTCTCTCTTAAGTGGCTTCCATCAGGGTATTCTATTACAGCAACTGGAAAAGAAATGGAGCCGGCTTTGCTTACAGGAGAACTGGGCTTTTATCTGGGGGAAGAGGGAAAGGAAACAAAGGCTTTGCTGCAGAGGTGGGGGTCCTCCTTTGGAGGATGCTGCAAGAAGGGTAGGGGTGAGGAGGGACATTTGCATCTGCTGAGCATTTACCAGGTGTGTGGTTGTGGGTAAGACAGGGCCTCGTGACCTTGGGTGGGACATGAACCTGGGGGGGGGGTTCTCAAGCCTATGATCTTTCATGGTACAGAGTGGTAGAGATTTTGTGCTGTGAGGATGGGGATGAATTTTAATGAGATGAAATGTACATGATCTGGCTCAGGGTTATCACAGTAGAATGTGCTATTGCACTGCCAGAGGACCTTCTCACACCCAGCCCCACAGCCCTCCCACAGCCAAGATGGGTTGCATACAATTCTCTTGGGATACTGCTCGGATTGTGTTTTGATCTGTAGGTTACAATTTCAAACAAAGCCCAAGGGAGCAGAGGACATGAATCTGCCCCTTATGGAGGGGGCGATGGAGTAGGATATTTTGTATCATCATCTCTCAGTGTCTCTGTTCCAGCATCCTGCACATTTATCACAGCGTTGCAATGAGTGAGATGAAACCCGGCAGCCAAACCAATGAGTCTTGAGAATTGTGGGCTGTGCATCCCATAACATTTCGGAATGAGCCTGCACTCTCTTCTAACACCATAACCCAGGGTATGTGTCACCATCTGCTGTAAAATCTCCATCTAAGACGTGATCTTGGAATGAAGCAATTGATAAAAGATGCAGAAGTTGATGTTGAGTGTTGGGGCACAGTGCATTTTGGGTAGACTTAGCCTCTGAAACCTCCCCAAAGCAGAAAAGAGCCAACAGTTTAAACAAAATCAAAAGGGCATTTAGTATGCAATGTTGCCAATTTCCCCCCTTTCTCTTAAGCCAGGGGAGCCCAGGCCTTTATTTAGATGTTACAATGTCATGGGATGGTCTAGAATATTGCAGATCATTTCCGAGACAGAGGCATGTCAGTGTTTATTATTCATCATCTTAAGAATCTATGTAGCTGGCAGAGGAAGGTTGGTTACTTTGAAATGATGTCTTGCAGGGTGGGCATCTCTAATACCTAGTATTACAGATGGTGTCTGCAATCTGGTATCTGTAAATATGTGAACAGAAGCTCTTGGAAACAATGGCCCTTTCCGCTGGGTGGTCTACCAGGCTAACTAGCTGATTCGAATTCCAGAGGCTATGGAGGGGTTGAAATGTTGCAGGTCTAGAGCCTAATTACAATTTATCACAGGCTAGCTTAATAGCCATTCCTTACCCATTTCTGTGTCTGACCTAACATCCTATGACTAAACAGTCAAAGTTTTCTGGAGTGTACTGACAACACAGACCAAACTGTAGTGAGAATTTTTTTTTTAAGCATCCCAGTTATGTTACATGAATATGTTTTTATTTTAATCTCGGGAATGGGGCATGAGGCTGCTTCAGATTGTCCACAGCCACTAACTATGATTGTCTTGTGCTCTAGGAGGGGCATGGTCTTGACAGCTGCAGGGAGTTTACATTTGGAATTCTGGGGACTCTTGAGGGGGTATAAATGTGAGAGCTCTGAGAGGGACTGTGGTGGCTGCTGCTCCCCCTGCTGCTGCTGCTCCCCCTGCTGCTTCCCCTGCTGCTGCTACTCCCCCTGCTGCTGCTGCTCCCCCTACTGCTCTCCCTGCTGCTGCTTCCCCTGCTGCTGCTACTCCCCCTGCTGCTGCTGCTCCCCCTACTGCTCTCCCTGCTGCTGCTCCCCTGCTGATGCTGGTTTCTTCTGCTCTGTTTGCTGTTGCTGAATTTCTGGATTGCTGGTTGGAGATATCCTGATAACAGTGATTGGACTTGCCCCAAGGAACTCGATGCCCCTATCAGCAGGAAGTAGTCTGAAGAGATCCATGCCCCCTTTTACCTCTAACCTTTTTTCTTGCCTACCTAGTGTTGGGGGGGGGGTTGGAAGAGATTGGGGGTGGAGAAGGGTGGTAGATATAATAACCCAATAAAGTAGCCCCTCTCCCTAATGTATACCTATATCACGTGCCATCAAACAAAAGGCTAAGAGCCACCAGACAGCATCGGAGACCTGGGGCAGATTCCCCTGCATTTCTGTAGCCTACCTGACATCTCCATTAATGGATTCAAAAACTGTCTTGAATTTTTTCCTTTCTGTGTCCTGCTTCTATAAGACTTCACGAAATCATTACCATATCAGTACTTGGGTCATCCGAATCTGTGTTCTTGGGTCATGGCCACTCATATTTGACTGTAGAATAAACTGTCTGTCTTAGGTTGGGTTTCATTGCTGTGAAGAGACACCATGACTGTGGCAACTCCTTTAAAAGAAAACGTTTAACTGGGGCTGGCTTACAGTTTTAGAGCTTCCGTCTAGTATCATCATGGTGGGAAGCACAGCAGCATCTAGGCAGACATGGTGCTGGAGGAGCCAAGAGTTTTTCATTTTGATCCAAAGGCAGGCAGGAGGAGACTGTCTTCTGAAGGTAGCCAGGAGGAGACTTTTCCACGATGGGTGGAGTCTGAGCATTGGAAGCCTTAAAGCCCGTCTATACCTTGATGGAGTTCCTCCAACAAGGTTACATCTTCTATTAGTGCCATTCCCCATGGCCAAACATTCAAACCCATGAATCTATGGGGACCAAACCTATTAAAACCATCACACCATCTCTCATCCCTTTTGGGATAAGATCTGGGTTCAGGGCTTTGACAATCAAGAGGGGTGAGTCAGAAGGATCATCATGAGTTTGAGTCCAGTCTGAGCTCCAGAGTGAAACCCTGTCTTATAAAAATGAATAAGTAGGAGCAGAGAAGATAGCTCAGAGGCTGGGCACTTGCTGCTTTTACGGAGGACCGGAGTTCAATTCTAGCACTCACATCTGGTGGCTTACAATCACTTGTAACTTCAGTGGCTGATGCCCTCTTCTGGCCTCTACAGGTACTTCATGCACAGGCGCACATGCATACACAAAGACATGTGCACACAAACACACATACAAACTTACAATTAACATTACCAGTGATAAATCTTTTTTAGTGAAAGACATGAATGAAACTACAAAGACGATGCCTTCCAAAGCAGAGGGCACAGCTGCCTGTAACTACAGGGGTAGTCACAGAGCAGGGCATGCTTGTTTCTTACAATAAGAGTTGATGTAGCCAGAGTCAGGGAAGAAGCTGAGGTGGGCAGTCTTCAATCAGCAGGCTTATTTGTGGAGCAGAGGTCACGATTTCTTTGTTGTGACAATCTCTTTTCCTATCTTGGAAAGAAAAAAATTCTCTTCACCCTATGACATATTACAGTGGGAGCCACAAAAGACTTTTATCCAGCAGTAATGGCCACTGATTTAATGGCGGTGGGGACCAGGTGCTTAACCCAGCCTTTATTCTATTTTCAGGTAGAGCTGCAGCCGTCACTACCCTTAGCAACTGTAAAAGGACAAGACATTGTCTGAGCACCTAGTCATTATCCCAGAAGAGGATTTATGAAATATTTTGAACTCGGTTTTTCCTCTTGAAACCACTTACAGGCGTTCTGGGACACAGGGCAGCCATCCGTAGCGTTGCTGACAAAGGAGAGAAGCTAGAGGTGGGGGCGCTTTGGGTTTCTACGAAGCCTGAACACAGGCTGGAGCAAAGAGCAGCCATGCGAGCAGAGGTGAGGAGTGATGGAGGTGGGCAGGGTATATGCCCAGCAGCTGGCTAGGCTGCCTTAAAGTCCAAGACAGCACTGGCTTCTCATTCCAAAGAGCTACAGACCTGAGCCAGGCTGAGCAGTCTGAGGGAAATCCGAGGGGGCTCTGCAGAGGGCTATGTTACCAGTCAGTGGGCAGGGGTGCTGGACAGAATAAAAAGGAGGCAGTGAGCTGAGCACCAGCATCTGTCTCTCTCTGCTTCCTGACTGTGGATGCGGTGTGACCAGCTGCCTCACATTCCTGCTGCCATGCCTCTCCCACACCCAGAGACAGTGACTTCAAACCATGAGCTGAAACAAACCCCTCCTTGAGTTGTTTTGTTAGCTATTTTGTTGTAGCAAAGGGGAAAATAGCTGTGTTAATGGTAGACCATAGCATCCTAGCTACTTGATGTTCCTTAGATCTCAGCTTAAGCTTTGAGAAGAATGGTCATAGAAAACCCATCAGAGTCTTGAATGTGCAGGACACAGTTTGATAGGGGGTCAGGATAAGCCATGTGGAAAATTTACAAGGCTGTAGATTCATTTTATCGCTCGTTTATATGGTCAGCACCTAAAGGGTAAACATTTAGTTATGGGCTGGTGAGATGGCTCAGTGGGTAAGAGCACCCGACTGCTCTTCCGAAGGTCCAGAGTTCAAATCCCAGCAACCACATGGTGGCTCACAACCATCCGTAACGAGATCTGGTGCCCTCTTCTGGAGTGTCTAAAGACAGCTACAGTGTACTTACATATAACCAATAAATAAATCTTAAAAAAAAACATTTAGTTATATTATAAGCAATCATAATTATAGGTGCTTCCCCCCCCCCAATATCTGAGTCTGACGGATCAACAATATTTACTGAAGTTTGGAGAGGGACATGAATCGTTCTCTCTCAGGATGTTTAGTAAATGAAGAAACTGAGGCATGTTAGGGAAATTGGTGACAGAAGGGGAAGGAAAAAACCTCATTTGTAGTGAAGAAATCAGTTTTCTCTGAAGGCCAACCTCTCATTATGTAGTTGACAATCATTTCCCATAATTACATTCAATTTCAATTCACACACGCATATGTATAGGCACACACACACAAGTATGTGTGTGTGTGTGTGTGTGTGAGAGAGAGAGAGAGAGAGAGAGAGAGAGAGAGAGAGAGAGAGAGAGAGAGAGAGAGAGAGAGAGATATGCAGTTTTTTCAGGGGACAACTTTTAAAATGGTAGGTATTTTTTTTCCTAAGTCAGTTCTGTCAACTGTTTTTCTCAAATGTGCTTGGCTCATAGCAGAGAACGTGAAGACGGACAGTTCCCTCTGAGTCCATAGTCTGTGCATCTTACAATTACTCCATGCAGAAGTGTGAGTGTGTGCCACACACCCATGGCCCTCACTGCCCCAGAGGGGGACTGGCTGTAGCTGGGTGACCTTGACCTTGATGCAAGAGGAGGTGCATGGAGGTGACATTGCTGGAGTACATGAGTAGGGACTGTTGATCCCAGTAAGACTTGATTACTCCCATCAATCCACCCCAGACACCTGCTTCATACTCACAGAGGAGTAATTGGATACCCAGGCATCTATATGAGAATACCAGACCTTTGCAAAGGGGCCCATCCCCCCCCTTCAGTTTCTCCATTCCCTGCTTCCTTTTGCCTGCTGTAGACAGATGTATCTCATTTGGGGTAGAAGAGACATTGTATCAGCTCGCAGGTACAAGATGTCCTACTTTGCTTCTCTGTTGCTGTGATCAAACACTTGGACAAAAACAACTTGGGAGAGAAAAGGTCTGTTTGACTCACATTCTCAGGTCACACAGGCCATCATGAAGGGAAGTCTGACAGGAAGTCAAGGAAGGAGCCTGGAGGCGGAAACTGAAGCTGAGACCATGGAGGGATGCTGCATGCTGACTTGCTTGCTTCCCATGGTTTTCTCAGCCTGATTTCTTATAGCACCCAGGACCACCTGCCCAGAGGTGGCCCCACCCACAATGGGCTGGATCCTCCCAACATAATTACCAAACCATAAAATGCCCCACATGGCTTCCCACAGGAGGCATTTCTCTTAACTAAGGTTCCCTTTTTCCAGATGGGCTAAGTTGACAATTGAAGCTACCTGTGACCCAGGGGCACTGTATGTTTCTCTCCTGTGGCCTCTGACATCTTACACACCACACTCAGGCTTTCTACATGAAACCGACCCCATCTCTCTCTCCTTCTCTCTGCTCCATCGTCCAGCTTATGTTGCCCTACACTTTGACTGGGAATCACACAAAGATTAATTTACACGTCTTTTCTCAACAATAATTGGGGATCAATCATAGTTCCTGTTTGTGTATAAAAAGTTATTGCAGGTGAAAAGATGATTGACAACCAGCTCAGCAGTAACCTAATAGACTGCTAATGTACATTACGGGCCTGACCATGCAAATGTGTGCACCAGCTCCGTCTTTCCCAGAAGACTGAGCAGGTTGTTTTCTTGACACCGTTTTGCGTCTGTGATCGTATAAATAGCTACTCCAGAAGGTTGACTAACTCAAAGTCTGTTGCTTTTATTTATAAAATAAAAACAGAAGGTTCTTTTTGAAATATGTTTATATTTAAGTTATAACATCTGTATGTGTATATGTGTATGTGCGTATATGTGTATGTGTGTGCATATGTATGTGCATATGTGTGTATGTGTGTGTATATGCATGTGCATGTGTGTGCATATGCATGTATATGTGTATGTATGCATGTGTATGTGCATATGCATGTATCTGTGTATATGTTTGCATGTGTGTATATGTGTGTATGTGTGTGCATACACATGTATATTTGTATGTATGTGTGCATATGTGTGTATATGTGTGTATGTGTGTATATGTATGTACATATGTGTGTGCATATGCATGTATATGTGCATGTGTGCATGTGTATGCACCTATGCATGTATCTGTGTATATGTGTGTGTATGTGTGTATATGTATGTGCATATGTGTGTGCATATGCATGTATATGTGCATGTGTGTATGTGTATGTGCCTATGCATGTATCTGTGTATATGTGTGTGCATGTGTGTATATGTGCATATATGTGTGTATGTGTGCATGTATATATGCATATGTGTGTATGTGTGTGCATATGCATGTATATGTGTGTATGTGTGTACATGTGTATGTGCATATGTGTGTGCATATGCACATATATGTGTATGTGTACATGTGTATGTGCATACGCATGTATATGTGTATATGTGTGTGCATGTGTGTATATGTGCATATATGTGTGTATGTGTGCATGTATATATGCATATGTGTGTATGTGTGTGCATATGCATGTATATGTGTGTATGTGTGTACATGTGTATGTGCATATGTGTGTGCATATGCACATATATGTGTATGTGTACATGTGTATGTGCATACGCATGTATATGTGTATGCATGTGTGTGCATATGTGTATATATGTGCATATGTGTGTGTGTGTGTGTGCCATGATGCATGTGTAAAAGTGAGAGGACAATCATGAGGACAATCATTGTGTACTCCAGGCTACTTCCCATCTCCTTAGGCAGCTCTGGGTTTACAGATGCTTGATTCTTAGTGTGTCTTATGTGGGTCTTGGGATCTGAACTCAGGCCCTCATCCTTGTGCAGCAAGCACTTTACCCCCTGAGGCAACTTCCCAGTTCTGTGAGATTATTTTCAGTTCTGGGTGTATTTCTCTTTCTTCTTAAGGTGCAGTGTTTATTTTACATTCTACACATTGATATCCATTTTTATAACATCTAGATCTTATGAGTCACAGGACAGTGCACCTTCAAAATTAGAGCGCTGGGAACATAACTTAGTTTGTAGGATGCCTCTCTGTTATAGTCAAGATCCTGGGTCTGACCCCCCCAGTACTGCACACAACTGGGAGAATGGCTGTAATCCAAAGGCTAGATAATTGCAGATGGGTCATGACTATCCTTAATGAGTTTGAGACTAGTTTGGGATACATGAGACCTTGACTCGAATCCTTCCCCAATATCCAAAAAACAACAGAAAAAAAGACAGGGAGAAGGAAATGAATAAAGAAAAAAGAAAACAAGGAGCAAATAAGATCTTCTCATTTTCATATTATGGGTTGCAATGATTTTCTTTTGGGGAAATGGTTTTGGAATTCTACAACTTTCTCCTAGCTAAACCAACAAATGTTCTGCATTGTTGACTGCCAGAAAAGGAGTGCCCTTGGGTGTACTTGGGGCCTGACTATTATGGGGTAAACAGTGGCTCTCTGATTGGATTTGAGGTCCAGTCCACATAAGAGAATTAATGCCTGGCACTGCGAGTCTCATTTTAAAAATGGCTGGGGAGGACTAGGTCTTAGGAAGAACTCAGTACTGTTCAACTGCATTGTCATAGCACCAGTACATTCTAAATATTGATGTCCCTTTCCATAGAGAAATGCCACTCTTACCCTTAATTAGAGAAGCTTGTTTGCAGTGAGTAACACTTAGTTCAGAGACTTGTGGTTGCTTGAAGGGCTTGGAATTGGTGAGAGATGAGGGCTCAGCCCTAAACATGACAGAAGGAAGGAAATAAATAAATTTATAACACTAGGGCTCATGGAACATCATGAAATAAGAGCTAGAAAGATCACAAGATCTAGAAGACATGGAGACAGGCTTTGAAATGCAATCTTCAGGGAATAACACAGTACTTGGAAACATGATCTCACAACAGCTGCTGTTGCATGTACTGGGAGTGCAGGTCACTTGGCAGGTCAACAACCAATCAGGGATCAGGGATCTGCTCATGAGTCCCTCTTGCTACTGAACTGTTGGCTGCTGCTGAACTCTGGTTGGAAGCCATATATTGTTTTCAGGTATGTATCTAATGATGAGCCCACCAGGACAGTATCAAACTCAGACATCTAGACAATCCTGGCATCTCAATTATTTTTCTATTGCCATGACAAAACATGATGAACCAGGCTAATTCATAAAAGAAAATATTTAATTGGGCTTACAGTTGGTGGAGCAAATGCATGGTGGCAGGAAGAGCTGAGAGCTTGTTTTTGATCTGCATGTAGGAGGCAGAGAGTGCTAACTGGGAATGCTATAAGTCTTATGAAACCCAGTGGCACACCTTGCCCGATAAGGCCACTCCTCTTCATCCTTCCCAAACAGTTTTACCAACTAAAGGCCAAGTATTCAAACATATGAGTCTATGGGGGCCTGTTGCTGAAATGTCCAACCCCAGTAATTTCCAGTTATTATAATTGTAAGCCTAGATTGGGCAGATCTAACACTATACTAGTTGAGTTCCCTTGCTACTTGCAGTTTCTCTTGGCCACATGGTTCTGGACCATCATGGCTTCCTCTTTCTCTTCATCTGTCCTTCCTCCTTCCCCTCTCATCCACCCCCCCCTCTCTCTCTCCCCAGCCCCCTTCTCTCCCCCTACTCTTGAACCTCCATTTCTACCTTTCCCCTCCACTGCCCAAACACAGGCTCTAATCTTTGTTAAAATGGGGAGAAAGTTCACATGAGACCACTTGAGTATGTGATGGACTGCTCCCTCTTTAGGAAGCAGAATTAACATCAGAATACAAACAGCATCAGGATAATCCACAACAGGGGCCATTCTCATGCAAACCGTCGTAGCTGATTAAATCCAGTGAGTCGAAAAACAAACAATGAATGTGAGAAGGGACCTGTAGTGAGGCTGGTGTGAGAGTAATCAGAGTGCATTGTTTACAGTGTGAAATTGTCACAATTTAACAAAAAACAAGACTTTCCGAGATAGACCCTTATTTCTGGACTCATTCCTTATCCACCTTGCAGTTACCTGAGGTCATGTGACTCATTCTCAGCCAATGGCAGGTGGATAGATGTTGATTGATTCACCTGTCTGCTTCCACAGACATCCCACTTGGATGAGTTCACCAGCTTGGTGCCCAGCAGCATGGCACTTGCCCTCGGAAAACTTGTGGGAAGGGCTCCAGATGGGAGGTGTTTCCTCCTCAAGTTAATATTACCCCAGAGAAGAACTGTTTCTTTGGCAGCGAAGAGAGGAGCCGATGCCAGTCCTGTTGCGAACAGTTTTATGTTTGTGAGTTTGTTAGTTATAGTATCTAGTTCAACCATTCTATAAACAAAATCAGGAAAAAAGTGGAAACCAAGCTGTGGTCTTTGAGTTCAATTACTTTTGGTCAAGATGTCAACAACTCCTTAGTACTTTGTTTCATCTGTTGTAAAAACAAAACAAAACAAAACAAAACAAATCTGTCTCCAGGGAGCACCAGGGTCTCCAGGGAGCACCAGAGTTGCTCACCAGGCTCCAGCAATGATCTGTCCGAAATGCTTTGAGAAGTGCTGTTGATGTGAGTATGGCTAGGCTCTATCTTGAGGGGGTTTGTCTCTCCATTTGGGTTTTGGATGGTTCTAGGCACTGGGCTGGTAACAGAGCAGATATTTATGGCCTGCAGGCTGGGAAGGTGGATCAGCAGTTAAAACATTTTCCATAGGAAGATGCCAAGGACCAGCTTTCACACCTAAGGGTAGACTGAGGCAGGCAGTGAAGTATGGGGATAGCAATTGTTATCAGTGCCTATGACAGCTGATGGGTTTCAGAATTGACAGCAACCGACAAGGGCTGCTGCCAATGGTTAGAGAGAAGAAAAGGGAGGAAGTTCAAACACGTACACACACACACACACCACAGAATGGTTGAAGCAAAGGCAAACTCCATTAGCTTCACATATACAAATACATATGTACATACATACATACATACATACATACATAGTGGCAAACACATACATATTCACACATTAGCTATCCTGTTCTGTTCTGTTCTGTTCTGTTCTGTTCTGTTCTGTTCTGTTCTGTTCTGCATGCCCTGTTAATCTTAAGGAATCCCACAAGCTTTATGGAGGACCATACGTATATACATCAAGTTAAAGGTCAATATAAACGGTATGGCTTGAGTCAGAACTGACACCAGGCAGAACCTCTTGCACCTGCATAGGAGGTCATTGTGGTTTTTGTGGCTGATATGGAAGAATGCTGCTAATAAGTCAAAAAGTTAGGATTATAATACGTATGCTCTGTTAGCATAATGTTTTAAAATTCCCCTGTTCACCACTCATCCACCATGCCTTTTACATCACTCAGGACCAATTAGCTTAAAGGTTAGTTGATAATACTTTGTCTGGTAAGCCAAAATATAGTACTGCTTGCCTTGCCTTTTAAACTTTTGAGCCCATTCTTTCCTATAAAAAGCCTGCCCTGAAAACAGACTGGTACCACAATTAGGCACCTGAGACCTTTTTATGACCCTGATCGATCAGTATTAGTTCAACAAACCATTCCTGTCCGACTAAGTTTGGTGTTCCTGTGCTTTGTGAAGTGAATCCTAGACCACAACAAGCTTTACCTGTATACATACATACAGATTTGATAGATGGAACAGAGTTCTAACACATTCTCACACAAACTTTGCACATACACACACATATATATATACATATATATAATTGCACGTATATACACATACACACATATGTATATGTGTAACATATACACACATTCTCATATACACATATACATAGATATACATATATATGTATACATACATATACACATACATACACACATACATATATACATACTTATATACATATACCATATATACACATGCACATTATAAAGAGATACATGTATACACACATATATTCTAATATACACATAGCATATATGCATATACACAGATACATGTACACACATATACATATATACACATAGTTGATGGGTGGAAGGAACAATGTTCCAACATACTTTCACATAAACTTTACATATGTACATATATACACATAGTTGGTGGATGGAAAGAACAATGCTTCAATAACTTTATTCTTCCTCTCACAGCTTATATATCCCAGCAAACTCTTCCAAGCAGTATATAATTACGTGATTAATTAATTTAATTTTCCTCTAGTGAATGACTATGAAAAGGTGGTGTATTCCCCCAATGCCTTTACAAGACATAACATTATGTTGTACAGGTAAAGAAAACAAGTTATTCCCAAGAGCCTTCATACATTCTTAACTAAGCAACCTGTTAAAGATTAACTAAGCGTAAGCAAGTAAGATAGTTTTCTCAGCCAGTTCATTTTACTGGCAATCTGCAATCTTGGGTTACAAGGAAGGGATTAATAATTTTATTATTGATCTTTAAAGTAATCTTATAAGACTCTCAAAAGAATCACACATCTAAACTTTTATATAGAAATCAGTCATATTTACTTTAAATCCTCAGAATGCACATAAACTCATCAGCCATTCTTAATAAATCATATCAGGAACCTGAGGTTAAAAATGGGTATAAGAAATTAGTCAGCAGCAGTCCAGCCTCAGTGAGAGTCCCTTCATCCTGTGCTGCCATTGTTCTTGTTCCCTGGCCATAAAAAGTCCCTAGCTTAACTAGTGTGCCTCTCTGAACGTCAAAATGTTCCCTCAGATTTTCTACATCAGAGCCAGTAGCAAAAACATCTTAACCTAGCTTCACTAACAATTTTATTTTTCCAAATGCTTTCTAAGGGTAATGGTCACAGCTGACAATCTCCATCTCTAAATTCTTCTCTAAGGTTGTGATTGAATCATTAATCTGCTCCAGCAGTAATGCCTGAAAGAGATCAAGCATTATTATTGTGAGTGCCAAAGAAGGGCTGGGAGCCCCCTTCGAGTTTTCATAAAATTCTTTGATTAAGAGGGATGTGAGAGCAGCAAGCAGAGGAGAACTCCATAGTAGCATCAAGCCCTCAGGATGCATGGTCCTTGGGGCCATGCCATACCGAGGCACACCCATCATGGCTGTGCTAACTGGTGGGCCACATTCCATGAGTTCTAAAGCCACTTGTTCCTTCTTCATGGCTCTTGGCAGGAAGACAGGTTTGTATCACCAGAAAACCATATAAATGTTAGGTGGGCAGTGCAATCTATCTGTCATTCCAACCTCAAAAGGCAAGGGCAGGAGAATCTTCAGATCAGGATGGCTAGTGAGACCAAGCATGTTGGTGAGCTCTGGGTTTGATTGAGAGAGAGTCTGCCTCAGTGAATACAGTGGAAGAGTGATGGAGGATGACTTCTGAAGTCAACCTTGGGCTTTAGCAAGTCTCCCTACATGCACCCATGCATGTAAGTCATAAATATGCAATACACACACACACACACGGAAAATATAAAAAGAAAACAAAATGGACTTAGCATCTACGTTGTGCAAGAATCTGAGAGTAATTTGGGGCTTAGCTGTTTTGTAAAAAGGAAGACACCATCTCCTTTGACTCTCTAGGGCTTTCCTGAGAACACCAAGTTCAATTAATTTTTCTTTCTCACCTGAAATTGAAAGACTAGATATATGTTAGAATGTGAAAATCGATACCAAACACAGGTTATGGCCATCAAGATGTTAGGGAGAAATACCACCTGTAGCCAGTGTAACCATAGAGACACCCCAGCCTGTGTCTGTACTGAGAGCCAGCTGGTGCACCCCTATCCCACACTCCACCTCCTGAAGGAGCCAAAGCAATGCTACCTGAGAAGCACAAGCTCATTTGCCATGACATTGCTCTGGCCTTGCGTCGTCTATTTCCATTCCTGATTTGCACAGAGGGGAGGCAGCACAATTTATCATCTCTCGGGCCAACACATCCATTTGGGGAAATCTATTTTCGTACATGCAGAGCAATGTCTTCAACTCGGCTGGTTCCTGGGGAAAATCAAATCAAACCAGACGCGGGCCAACCCTGCCTCTGAGCACTCACCCCCTATACACGCATCCTCACCAAAACACCCCCTCCCCCAACTTCCCATATATATGCAAGGCTTGTGAGTGGCTTTCTTGTTGGGTCAGGCATTGCAGGAAGTAATATACACACCAAGAACAGACACAGCTTCGGGCTCTCTTTTGGGTGTGCACTTGAAATAAATATTCTGGGGGCATTAACTTTTTGATGGCGGTGGTTGTTTTATTTTCCATTTTTCTTTTTCAATCAGAACTGCAGCTCTTTGCCTCTGGAGGAAAACAGATATGTTTACTTCTGCAGGGCCTGCTGCTGAGGGATATAAACTTGAGAGGTGCTAGAGACAGGAGCGGTCAAGAGCAGGACACAGCTCCGAGTCCTGTATGCGTATTAATCAATCAGATTCTTAAGTGTTACTACTTGAGAATGAGAGAAGTCCTCTCAAAAGAGAGGCCAAGCCTGTCTTGCTCACTTCCACAGGGAAGTCAGCCACCATCTTTTTGTTCTTTAGCCCTGAAGACTGACACAGTCATAGGAGAGTCACACAGCACCCAGAGGGCAGGCTTATGGTATCCAGTTTGGTCACTGTCATTGGGAAGCTGTGGGCGGTCTCGTTAGAAGTAGCATGTTGTCTCAGTTAGGGTTTTACTGCTATGAACAGACATCATGACCAAGGCAACTCTTATAAGGACAACATTTAATTGGGGTTGGCTGATAGGTTCAAAGTTTAGTCCATTATCATGAAGATGGGAGCATGGCAGTGTCCAGGCAGGCATGATCCAGGAATAGGTGAGTTTTATATCTTTGTCCAAAGGCCTCGAGGAGAAGAATGGCTTCCAGACAGCTAGGACAAGGTTCCTAAAGCCCATTCCCACAGTGACACACTTCTTCCAACAGGGTCACAACTATTCCAACAAGGCCAGAACTCCTGATAGTGCCACTCCCTGGGCCAAGTGTATTCAAATCTCCACACATGCCTTCTGAGATTGCCTATGTATGATCAATCCTGGGTAGTTGGTAGTTGTTGGCTAGTCTTGATTGTTCTGGGCAGGTGGTTACAGAAGCCATGAGTCTGAATTCTAATATCATGCAGGTTCTTAATGATGTTCATTTATACATCCAAATGCCTCACTTATGTCATTCATGCCATCCTAAATAGTGAGTTCTCCTATTGCTATGATAAAAAGCCAGACAAAGCAATTTAAGGAAGGGGTGTGTTATTCTGGCGCACAGTTCAAGGATAAAACCCATCAGGGTTCTAGGAGCCTGAGGGGTCTATTCATGTTGCACCCATAGTTAAGAAGCTGAGAGAGATGGATGTTGGTGCTTAGCTCACTGTCTTCTTTTTATTCATTCCAGGACTTTAGCCAGTGACATGGTGTCACCCACATTCAAGTGGTTTTTCCTATACTCAGTTAAATATCTCTGGAAACATCCTCACAGACACATCCATAAGAGTGTCTCCCAGATAATTCTAAATTCACTCCACACATGATAAATTGGCTCAGACATAGAAGAAGACAATTTCTCAGATGTGGGCAGCCAGTGGATGTCACAGGGACACATGGACAACCAGACAAGTGAACCCAGTCATTCCCGAGCTAAACTAACGTTTTAGTGGCCTTGCTGGCTTATCCTATCAAGATAGCTTGCACTAATTTGATCTACTCTGTCTTTAACATCTAGGGTTCACTGAGTGATAATTATGTAGCTGCATTGCTTACAGAAAACAAGGAGTTAATTGCAGACTTCATGATTACCCTTTGCTTTGAAGAGGTGGATGTATCTGTATTGTTTTTGTTTGTTGTTGGCTCAGTCTTAGTTGGTGACTAAGCTTTTTTTCTTTGGCTCTGGGCATGGTTGCATCCTGGCCATGTCTGGATCTCTCAGCTCTAAGGGTATTACAACCTCTCCATGTATTGTTCAGTAAACAGCCTCCATCTGCCTTAAGCCCAGATTTACATACCTAAAAATTCAACAATATACATGCATAAGCATTAGCCATCTCACAAAAGCACCTTTCGGGTGCTGTGAAGCTCAGCCACGTTTGGATAACACTGGCTTGAATTGCGCATCTTATTTTAGCAGCAAGTTTTTAAGATTTTTTTTGACATCAAAGTAGACTTAAAGGCAATTCTTTATATTCTTTGACTTCTTTATTTATTTATTTTTCAATCAAATCTTCCCACCGCATCAGTAAACACAGCAATCTTCCAACAAGGCCACTTAATTATCAGCTGTGCAGGCTGCAAAGACTCCTTTATGAGTATAGAGCCTACATCCTTTGTGCAGCCAGCCAGGGTCCTAGAAAAGGCGGCTGCCTGTATGCTCATTGTTATTCAGAGCCAACTCTCAGAGCAATGGTGACTTCTGTCCTTCTGAAGGTTTGTCTTTATAAGTAGGTTACAGTAAGTCTCTAAACTGCTGGCCACAGTGATCACCCTTGAGACTCAAGTGATAAGCAGATAAGGGAGTTTCTGTGATGGTGGCTATTGTGTAGCAATCCTTCTGAGCTGAAACAATCCATCCAGGAAGTAAACTACTCAAAAGTTCCAGGAAGTCCCTAAAACTGAACAGATTTGCTAGGCCCCTCCCTTCACAAGCATATATAGGAAGTAAGGACTGCTGAGAATCGTTCAAACCACCTAAGGTGCCTGGAAAAGCTTTAGATCTGCTGAGCCACTTGGAAAGGATACTCTCAACCTATTCAGCTGCCTATGAAGTTCTGTGAGCTGTCATCCAGGCTAGGGCTTTATTGATGCAGCTGTCTTTGAGTCATTTTGGCTTCCATATGTAACCCCTCACCCATATTCCTGAAACTAGCTCCAACAAGACACATTGGACTTTGGTGTTTTTACTTTCATCTGTTGTCAGTTTCCTATGTGGGGCAAGTGAATGCTTGTTCACATTCCCCCTACCCTAGGAGGAGTGTCACACAACAATGAATATCTCCACTGGGGCTTCTTCAACACACTGGTATCAGGCTATGCTGGCTTTTTATCCCATGACTGGAACCTATGGTCACCAGAGAGATACTATTACTATAATTTGGGTTGAGTGTGTCACCCAAAGACCCCTTGATTACTATTAGGAGGTAACAAGACTTTAAAAAGTTAGAGTACAGTGAGAGATATTAAGTCACTGAGGGCGGGTCTCTGTGTGTTTTTCTGGGATGGCATGAGCAAATGTCTATTTGTTAAAGATATTGTATCAACAATAAACCTAAGAAATGTCAGCTCAAGTCCAACTTGGAAAATTGATGCATTTATTGAAGTGATTACAAGAACTGTGGTGGTAGGTTTATAGGGTGTATAGGGCCAGGGATGGCCTCCAAATTGTAGTATCACCAAGAATTCCCACTCCATCAGGGATGATGACCTCACAGACACTCTTTAGTTAACCTCCCTTCAACATATCCTAGCAGTTCCCAAGATCACATGTGGCCCACAGACAAGAGGGAATGATGGCTGGATCCCCAGTGTAGAATATGTGCCTTCTCTTTCCATTTCCTACTTGTGATTATTAACACATCATCATTCCCATTGATCTATCTCCATGTTGTTCTTATCATGTTGCCATGACTACAGTACCAAACATTCTATAGGTTACCATAGAAACCTCTGCCCCAGGATGGTCAGTGGTCAGTGGGCCCATGCCCAGGGGAAATACTTTGCCCAGTAAGCCTAAAAGCTCATTCTGGGACACACACATCCTAGCCTTGAGTTGTTTCTCCACAGATCCTAAAATAACAGTCCCTCTTGGTCATGGATTTACAACCTCTAAGCCTTATGCCCAAAGAAACCTTTTATAAATCATTTCTCTCTGGTGTTTATCATCATGGTGGAAAGCTGTATAACACAGGTACTATGGAGTCAAGACCTAGCAGAAAACTTTGAAGTTGAGACTCCAGGGTGGAAGGGGAATTGAGTGACTGACTGTCCTCATCCTCCGAGCTCCAAACTTGTGAAACCCCCACACACTGGCCACCAAGGGATTCTGTGGTGCTGAGGCTAATGGTAGTTTATCTTTTAATTCATCTTATAGTCATTTAAAATGTCCAGGTTGTCCAGATTCTCCACTAGCCCAATTCCTAGCACCGTGAAGCTACAATGAGGGTAGACAAGCTAGTGGCCAACAGTTGGTTGCCCATGCAAGTGAAATTGTAAAGTAAATGTTCTTTGGTTCCCCTAAGGAGAAGAGACGTCTTCCATGTATATCTCCAGTTGTTCTAGTTTACTTTCTAGTCATAAAACACAGAAAAAAAAGAGCAAAGAAATGTCAACCTAAGTCCAACTTGGCAAATTGATGTATTTCTTGGGCTTACTAACAGGAATAGTGGTGATGTGTTTACAGGGCAAAGGGTGATCCAATAGCAGTGTCACCAAACAGTCCCACTTCATCAGTGATGATGGCCTTCACAGACACTTTCCGGAGAACCTTCTGCCTTTAACATATGCTAACATACTACAGCTCACAGTCCATCCATCACTGAGGAATGTTAGGGCAGGAACTCAAGGCAGGAACTTGAAGTCAGGAACTGAAATGGAGACCATGAAGGAATGATGCTTACTGACTCCTCCTCATGGCTTGTTCAGACTGATTTCCTATATCACTCAGGACCACCTGCCCAGGGTGGCACTTCCCACAGTGAGGTGGGGCCTCGTGCATCAATCACTAGTCAATAAAATGCCCCATAGATGTGGCCATAGGCCAATCTGATGAGGGTAATCTCTCAACCAAGTGTTCCTCTTCCCAGGTATGTCAAGTTGACAACCAAGATTAGCCATCCACATAATATTGCTTTCAGAAAGGGAATGTTTATAAATCTTTTCTCCATGTGTTGGAGACATAAACCCAACCTTCTCAAAGATTAAATCAATTCCTTTAGCTTTGCTTCTAGAAATGTCTCCTTAGAGGTCTGCCCTGAGCTGTGACCACCCATTTGCAAATGGCATCTGCATCCTTGTCTCTGTGTCTGGCCAACGGGATAACTTGCTACTTATTGCTGTTGTAGAAAAATTTAATCCCAATCTGGGGTTTCTACCCCACCTTTAACCATTTAGTTGGTGAATAAACACACAAACACACAGACACACAGACACACAACCTATGTATGTAGAATAAGCCTTAATCAGCATAAGACCTGGACAGATATCTACCCTCTATGCTATTATGTCTATTTCCCAGACAATAATCCCATTATATAATTTGCCATGTTTCTCTTGGGCTGCTCTTAACTTCAATTATCCACATTGCCATGCTTTCATGACTCACCTAACTCATGGCTGCTTCCTTCTCTCCTCACATTCTTCTCCCCATCATGGTTCCCTTCTGACCCTAAGCCTAGGAACCCTAAACCCCACCTATGTCTCTTCTGCCCCACCTATTAACTGTTGGCATCTTTATTTACTAATCAGAAATAACTTGGGAGTAAAGTCACATAGTGTCACTTGGGTCTATGTGTGGACTCTCTCATCTCTGGGGCAACCAGGTCTTGGGGGGGTCCTGCACTTAGCATGACAATACATAGCAACAGACCAAGCCTCACACATATGGCACCCACCTAGGCCTTTCCAAGTGTTAAGCTAGTAGTAAATCTGTCTCATCCTTCTTCTTCCAAGTAGACAAACATTACGATTAGTATCATCTCAGCAAAGATCACCTCATGTCTGTAGAATGGCTGAACAGACCTGAAATGCCCCTGTCTCCTAGTTTCACCCATGTCAGCAGGTGGAATCTTGCAGCCTAATGATCTATCTAGCATTGTAAGGATTTCCCCACCCTCGGATATTCCAAGGCTGCAGGTCTGTCTTTTAAATGACTCACTGGCTGAATGTGTCGGGGTCATCATTTCAGTGGCACAAACTCTCAGTGACACTTTAACAGCCGTGTGGGTTGATTTGGTTCAGTCATCATCCTGTTCTTCCAGATGGAGTCCCAGGTACAAACACACACCTCTGTGTGGATGTGCTGTTTTGTGGAATATGTTATTTTTGTAAGTTGACTTTTGCTTTTCAGCTGTGCGATACAGTGGTTGAGCAAAAGTTGCTGGAAATTTTATTGCTACTAAATCTAAATATTTTAAAACCAAGTTGGCAAAATTAAAATAAAAACAGCAAGCATTAAATTAATTAAAGCAAAAACCTCTGAACCTTACCTCGAAGACTAAGATCTGACAGTTATATATCAGGATCTGGGTCTATTCTCATCCCCCACAATGGCATTTATTTCTGACACATTGAGAAGGAGTTATATTGGCCTCCATACTGGACCAAGCTCAGCTCCCCATCTTGTTCATGACAGGAACATTGGATATGCAAAAATATACCTCTTCAGGGTCTGGAGAGATGGCTCAGTGGTTAAGAGCACTGGCTGTCCTTCCAGAGGTCCCGAGTTCAATTCCCAGCAATCACATGGTGGCTCACAAGCATCTGCTAACTCCAGTTCTAGGAGAGCTGATGCCCCTTTCTGGTCTCTTTGGGCATGGCACTCACATGGTGCATATATATATATATATATATATATATATATATATATATATATACACATACATACATACACACACACACACACACACACACACACATATATATATATATATATATATATATATATATATATATATAAATATATGCAGGCAAAATTTTTCACACGTATGAAGTAAAAATGAAACATTAAAAATACTACTTCCATTTCCAGGTAGTGTCTGTTAATGTTGTTCGGGCAGCAAACCTCAACATTCCCTGACTATTTGATGTAGTTGAATATGTAGGATCTAATAAAAGCTTGAGTCAAAGGTACTCAGCCATTTTGACTAGCTTTGATTTCTCATGAAATATTTCATAAATTTCTTTTCCACTCATTTATTGGTTCAGTCCAAAATTAATTTGCAAAGTATTATTGAACCAAATTATTGTAGCTGGCAATGAATAGCTGTAAGTAAGACCAGAATGAGTTACCACGGGTTCTTACCACCTTGTGTGCAAATTACCAGTTTATTTTGTTTTAAAAGATTTATTTGTTTATTTTATGTGTATATGTCTATGTTGATCCACATGTATATTTGTGCACCACATACATACAGTGCCTACAAGGGTCAGAGGAGAGTGTTGGGTCCTCTGGTACTGGAGTTATAGATGGTTGTGAGCTGTCATGTGAGTTCTGGAAACCAAACCTGGGTTTTCTACAAAAGCAGTCAGTGCTCTTATCCACTGAGCCATCTCTACGTCCCCTGCCATTTTTATTATGGGAAGCTAAAGGTATACAAATAAGCCATATGCCACTGGAGTTTATTTGAGTTTTGAGTTTTATGTTGCATGAGGCCTCTGGTTCATCTTTAGTCCAATCAAGACACAGATTCACAAATGCAAATGATCCTGGGATCACGGGACCCTTTCTAGTCTTAAAATACAAAAACAAAAACAACTTTCCTCAAAACAAAACAAAAAATCCAAAACCATACCCACCCACCCAAAACAAACCTCTCTGGTACGTGTGTACACCTAGAGTGAACTGCACACCAGTTACTGGTTGTTTTGTTCTGATTTTGTAAAATGAAGTTGATCTGGATTGATATAGAATATTAAATGCACAATTTCATCAACACCTTACATTTTTGGGAC
The DNA here is from genome assembly GCF_978045245.1 of Mus caroli. NCBI lineage: Eukaryota > Metazoa > Chordata > Mammalia > Rodentia > Muridae > Mus > Mus caroli. Next base: position 131,325,905 of record NW_028227259.1, on the reverse strand, counting down.
TCTCACATAAAATCAGCTTACAGCCTTTAAGTAGCTTAGTATTGCAAATAGCTAACAAGGACCTAGGGGTATAGAGTTTGATAGTGCAACAGAGGCAGTGGCTTCTGAGGGAAGTTTGACTCCCTCACCAGTTAGGGAGGATTCTACTGAAAAAAACATGTTGCTTTGGGATTTGTTGTTTGTTTGGTGTCTGTCAATGAAGAAAAGGATTGACTGACTCATTTGAAAACAGGCATTAAGAAACCCAGTTAAGTGGGATGTGGGTGCATTGGAACAGGATGCCCTGGTTTTGTTGTTGTTTTGGTTTTTGTTTATTTTTGTGTTTTTTTCTTTTTGATTCTTGTCTGAAAGTTTTCAAAAGAAATATAAGCATATAGGATAGAAGTTTCCTACTAGAATCCTGGAGACTCAGTGACTCTTTATATTCTCTCTTGAGCTTGATTCATCTCAGAGTTTCTACATGTGGGTGAACCTTTATGAAGGATGTCAAAGGCACTCCTGATGCTGCCTCCTAGGGACCCCATTCATTTGTCAGAGAGATACTCAGAGAATCAAAGGTGTTCATTACACATCGGTCTTACACAGGTTAATATCTGAGGGAGGTCTAAAAACATGCACAACTGTGTTACATTATATTGCGAATATGGGGGTTGAGAAATATAGATGATCGCACCATCAAATCCAGTTGCCATGGACACTAGAAAGTTTAGAAAATTTATATAGACACTAAATGAATCAACAGCCTTTACCCAGCAAACCCTGTTGCCAGCATCAAGCCTGTCTCCTAATCGACCTCTGCTTGTCTCAGAAGGATTGGCTATTTCTCTAACTTGGTTCCTTATATAAACTTATCTAAACTTGTTCTTCTATGCTTTCAGAGCTGGCTGTGTTTTATATATGATACAATCCATCCACTCCACTATTGTGATTATATTTCCCTGATGTCTCCAACATCTTATAGGAAAGAAGCCACATCTCTTCTATGATCCTTTTGCCTGGCATTTACTTCTTGAAAATGCGTGTGGTCAAGTTGGGCCACTGGGGCCCTCTGTTGATAGATTATAGTCAATATCTATAGTTATTTCACTCTCCAACAGTAAATTCTGTGCATGTGTTCGTGAGGATGCATGTCAGAAGTCGGCGGTATCATCTTCCTTTATCACTCTCCACCTTATCTCACAGAACTTGGAGATCATCAATTCATCTAGACTGGCTGGGCAGCAAGCCCCAAGGCGTCTAATGTCTCTGCCTCCTCAGTAGCTCCGTTATTGATGTGTAACTCCACGGTTGGTTTTTGTATGTGTGTCAAGAATCTCAACTCAGGTTTTTATGTCTACCCAGCAGCACTTATTGACTGAACCATCTCCCCAACCCTGGTAATTGCTTTTAATTAGGATTATACATTAAGTATGAGTTTACATGTTAACTTCACTATACAGAGCAGTATCACAGACTGGCAACAAGATGGGATAAAGGTAAACACATCACTTATTCACGCCACTAGAGTGATCATGGATGTGGCTCATTATAAATTTATCTGCAGAGTTAGCACCAAGTCTTATACCCTAGAAAGTCTGTGGTGGTCTTTTGACCTCTTAAAGAATTAAGGCAGAGGGTAGTCAGTGTAGCTGGGGCATTTATTATTATTATTATTATTATAAAGGAAAATTTCCTTTTAAATGACTATAGGTTTATAGGCTATTGCAAAGATGGAATGGTATGACCTTTTGTACTCTTTACTTAATGAATTAAGAGAGTGAGATGTGCTAGGTGGTCTAGTCTGGGATATGAGACACCTCCGTTTAAGAGAAACAAATCTCAAAATTTCCAACCTGAAGTTCTGATGCTAATTGACAGAGTATCTCTTTTCTCATCTTGAGCCCTTTATGTCTAGGCTTGTTCAAATGAAGTGTTACCCTGAGGGTCTCAGCCTGAAGCTGCAAGAGAGGGACCCCACAGTAGTAATCTAGACCCAGAGAGACTGCCGAATTTCAGACTACAGAATTCATGTTTCAGTGTTCTCTGGATTCTCCCACAATGCCTTTCTCAGGACAAGAGGTTGCTTGGTGATGGTTATAGTGATGATAAGTGACACAGGCAAGCGTCTTAAGGACAGCAGCAGTAGGAAGAGAGGGCAGAACGCTGGGAGTTCGGAAATATGCCTTGTTTCTCTCCCATCGCTGAGATAGTTCTGACAAAAGTATAAATCTTGAATCTTGCAGAGTGGAGACAGCATTGCTGTTTAAATAACAAGCAAAACACATGCACACTTCTCATTCTGCTGGGGACAATGGCCTGCAGAAGTCAAACAAAGCAGGCTGCCAATCACAGCTTGTTTCTCAAAATAGACTTTGTTTTCAGCTCTAGTCTAAAATAGATTCCCGCTTGCCAGCACTTCGCCGTAAGGAAAGGAACCCGTTTGCAGCAGAGTCTGCCTCTCTCCCAAGTCATCGAAGAGAAAAGAATGTTCTACTTAAAAATAGCAGTCTCTTCCTCTATTTTTCTCTGGTCTTATTTCTGCCCTACATCATTTGTGTTCCCAGGCAAGCTCCCTCCCTGTGATTTTGCTGGGAATGAATTTACAGTACTCGAGTGGGAAGTGAACAGCTTCCACCGTAGGACTGGATTCTGAGGCATCCGGAATCCACGAAACGGGCTGGAAGTGAGAGGAAAGATGGAGAGAGGGAGAAGAAGGGAAAAGGAAGGAGGACATAAGGGAAAGGGATGAGAGATGGGAAGTTACGCAGTTGGTTAGTTAGCGGGTGACCCTGATAAATGGCAACACAGTCCAGCATGTGAGTTTGGTAGAGCTTGTTAGATCTCCAAGAAGGGCAAACCCAGGAGAAATACCCATGGCCAAGGGCAGACACAAGCAAAGGTAAGACGTGACCCCAAGAAAATACACACCACCCATCTTCCAACAGCAAAGTAAGACAACGTTTAAAAACTTTATTGATTCCTAGGTCTGTTGAAAGCTGTTTCTATATGGTCTGTGGGTCTTTTTCTGTCTTGTTTTGGGATATCAAAGAGTCAGAGGGTACATATTATTTACAGTATTTAATATGTAGAGGCAGAAACCTCTGGGCACATGAGTGCAGTGCCCATAGAGGCCAGAAGAGGGCGTCAGATTCCCCTGGAGCTGAAGTTACATGTGGTTGTCTGCTCCCAGTTGGGTTCTGGGAACTGAATTCTAGTCTTCTGGAAGATCAGCAAGTGCTCTTAACCACTGAGCCATCTCTCCAGCTACTTTTCCGTTGATGGGATAACATTACAAGACAAGAGCTGCTTAAGGGAGAAGATGTTTATTTTGGCTCACACTTTCAGAAGGCCAGAGTCCATCATGGTTGCAAAGGCATGGTGGTAGGAGCTGGGAGACTGGTTGGTCACATTGTGACCACACACAGGAAGCAGAAAGAACAAGGAGTGGGACTGGGCTGTAAAATAACAGGATCTGCTCCCATTCCTCCACTTGCTCCAGCAAGGCTCCAATTCCTTAAGGGTTCACAACTTCCCCAAACAGCACCATCAGCTGAGGACCAAAGATTCAAACCCACAAGCCTGTGGGGGGCATTTCTCATTCAGAACACAAGTGTGGTCCCAGATGAGGCAGAGGATCCAGTGACCGTGTAATAGGTGGTGACTCAGGTGCTGACCTGTCTCTGGATAGCTTGTGGGTCTCACCTGTGGATGCCAACCCAAGGCTGCTGGCACAAAGTCACCACATGCCTGTTGATTGACGACTTGGTTTGATGTGGGATCAGTTAGATGATGTCCATCTAGGAAGATCTGTGAGACAGTTCCCCAGAGTGATATAGCTTAGCTATAAAGAGGTCTGAGGAAAAGTGGTACTCGTGCTGACAGTCTTCTCTCCACACTGGTGAGTGCATCTACTTGTTATCCCAGCTGCCATCCTTCACTGACATCAGAACACAGCTTCCTGGCCTTTCTATATGACCAGCATCTCTCCAGGAATCCTCCAGCTCTTCAGCACAACACTGGGACTTTCAAGGCATCTAGTCTCATGGATGGAACAGCCACTGCTTTTCTAGTGTGCCTTTGTAGTGTGCAGACAGCTACTGTTGGGCTTCATAGCCCGTGTCATGTAGCCAATCTAACAAATCCCCTTTGTAATATATATGCCTCCTGTCACTTCTCCGCTAGAGAACCTGACTCATCCAGTCAGTGTGAAACAGGCACAAGGGCACTCAAAATCAAAACAGCAGTGACTTCAGCCCAAAGCTTCCAGCCAGCATCTTCTCTGCATCTCATTGGCCTGTTCTCAACCTTCACCTGTACTGAGGCAGGCTTCGAGTGTGTATGTGTGATGCTTGCACTCGAGGTTTGAATTTACCTGCATGAACTATGGGTTTAGTTTTCAAACAGTTGTATTAAATTGCTTTTCTTTCTTTCGAGCTATGTCTTTTTAATGGAGACTCTTGCTTAATTCAATAGCTAAGTGGTTTTAAAGCCAAAAGCCAATGTGTATACAGTGAGCTTGCTGCTAAATTAATTTTCAAGTAGTTATTTAGTCCCGATCCTTGAACCTTGCCAATCCCTACAAACATTCTAAGCAGGGACCTTTTTCTTTTTCTTCCCATCCCCTTTCCTATCTTCCCCTTCTTCCCTTTCACCTTCCATCTTGCAGGCAGGGTCTCTCTTTTTAGCCTAAGCTAGCATGGCTCTTGCCATGTAGTCAGAGTAACCTTGAATTCCAGAGAATCCTCTTGAATTGAGATCACAGGTGAGAGCTACCACCCACACGGAACCCTTCTCTGTTATTGTTCCACAGTCCCTGCAGCCAATGGCATGATCCATGTGCCTTAAAATCCACATAGAACTGGTCTGGCATATAGTTAAGTGTCCAATAAAAACATGTGATTGTTATTATTAATGTTCAATTCGTTGTTATTTCAATCAACAAGTACGTCTTACATGTTTGTCTCCTCTGTAGCCAAGCTCTGTAAGCAAAGTGGGTAGAGATCAGTTTGCCCATGTTCAGCCATTTTTAGCCCACGGTGTCATGAGGGGTGATGGCTTAGGCAGGCATCTTCTGAACTTTCTTCTTGGCTCTCATGCACAACCTGAATATCAGGAATATCCACTTATTAAAATTTCTAGGCTTTAAAAATATTTCTACGTGTATGGATATTTTGCGTGCATGTGTGTCTGTGCACCATATCTGTCCAGTGCCAGGAAAGGTCAGAAGAGGGTGTTAGATTCCCTTGAACAAGAATTACAAATGGTTGTCACCATGTGGGAGTCACCATGTAGGTACTGGGAACTGAACCCAGGTCCTCTAGAAGATCATCGAGGGTGTACTGAACTCCTGAGACATTGCTCCAGACCCATTTAGTGATTTTAATTGATGAGTCACATGATAGTTCGTCCAGCCTCATCTTTTTTTTGGTCTCTTTTTGAACATGAGTCAGCCACAAAGCTAATTCACCCAAAAGGTGGGTTGAGTGCCACAGTATGCTGCCATCTGGTGGTCAGTACCTTCGAGCATGAGCATGGTCTGCCAGCGCTCAACGTTGAGAATTCCATTATTGGGAATGTCAGTTACAGTATGAATATCTAATGGTATGAACATCAGAAATGGTAGGAGTAATTACAAAGGTTCTCTACGCCACGTCTCAAGCACATTAACCTCTTGTACAATAACTTCGTATAATAGTGACCCAGGCTCTGCATTGGAAGCAAGGAAGAAGTGATTCACCTCGTTACCTGAGATGCAGAAATCTCCACTTCTGGAGTGAGTCCTGAAACCAGCAGGTCTTCATCTGTCCCAACAGTTCCAGTCTGCAGTGACCCCACCTTCAAACACGCTAACAAACACCCTTCTGTTTTCTTTCCTTTTCCCATCTAGTCTCCTCCCTCTCACCCTGGCCATCTCCTCCTGCGCAGGTACATATAGTCTCTCCACATTTGAGTCATCATCCAGACATAGCTTGACAGATGCTGGAAGCTCCCATCTACCAGAAAAAAGCTCCTCTACATCTTCCTATCACCCTCTTCCTCCCATCTTCCTCCTCTTCTCATACTCCTCCATCTCCCATTCCCTCTCCCATCCTCCTCCATCTTCCATCCCCCTTCATTTTCCTTCCCCCTTCATCCTCTTCCATCTCCCATTCTCCTTCATTTCCCATGCTCCTCCCCACATCCTCCTCCATCTCCCATTCCCCTTCCCATTCTCCTTCATCTCCCATCCCCACTCCCATCCTCCTCCATCTCCCACCCTCCCCCTCCATTTCATCTCCCACCCTCCTCTATCTCCCATTCTCCTCTTCCCATCATTCTTCTCCATTGATGGATTCTAAGCCAGACACGAGAGAGCCTAGATATATCTGTGCAGAAAGTGTGAATCTCAGCCCAGGAGTGAGATTTTTCGGAACCTCTCTTACAGGACGGAGATCATGTCTCCTTTCAGTCTGTGTTCAGGAGGAAGAGTACTATGATGATATCCATTTAAACATGAAAAGATAAATGTTGACATCCTCATGATACCTTCTTTTCTCCAGGATCTTCTACAATCTGGGGCTCAGTGGCTGCTGTGGCAGCTCACCCCACTCACAATGGCTGTCCTAGTCAACTGTGGCTGGCTGTCAACATGGAACATCATAGGCTGAGTTTATTAAGCAACTGAAGGGCAGTGTTTATTGGGGTTCTGGGCACTGGGAGGTTAATGTCAGAGTACCAGCGTCTTTGAGTTCATGTGAGGGTCCTTCCTGGCTTATTGTCTTCACAAGAGGGTAGTGGGTGGCAGGGAGAGGGACGGAAAGGTGGAGGAGAAGAGGAAGGGGAAGGACAAGAAGGGGTTCTCTTCTTCTAATCTCTGTTGCATGATGGCTCCACAGTGAAGATCTCCTTTATCTTAACCCCAGGTTACCTCCAAGAGACTCTGTCTCCATACATGCCATTACATGTCCCTTTAAGAAAAGCATAATCCAGTCTAATCTGCTTTATTTGTTCTTAGTTCTTGGAACTGGAAGCATAAAGTCTAGGCACCATCAGGGCTGTGTTATTGTGGGACTTTAGGTGAGAGCCCCCATCCCTGCCTCCTACTCTTTCTGCTGTCTTTGATTTCCATGGCTTGTGGCAACATCCTTCTCCACCTTAATCATCATGTGACTCTCTCCCTTGCATCTGTGTCTCAGCCTTTTCCTTTTGTCAGAGGGACAGCTGTCTATCATCCTTACCTTAATCCAGTATGAGCTCTTGTTGCTAACTCATTATCTCGTCTAAGGTTCCTGGTCACTGTGGGTTAATTTGACCTCAGTCACACTGGCTGACCACTCAGGGCAGAAGCTGCACAGGTGTCTACAAGAAAGGAGGGCTGTGGGTTTCCAGCTTAGCAGCCTCGAAACAAAAGAGACCAAATGAACATTTATGAAATACCCTTAAAGTAATTTAATTTAAAGTAATTTAAATTTCCTGGCAATTATCCATCCATTTCTCTAGACCCCCTCCTGAGTCGATTTCTAGTTTTAGTGGCATAGGTTTTAAAGACAACGACTTTCCAATTAATGCCACATTCCCATGGAAAGATTCTCTCTCTCTCTTTTTTATTTGCTTCTTATCAATTCCTTTGGCACATCAGCAATCCCCCCTCTTCCCTCCCTCCCTCCCTCCCTCCCTCCCTCCCTCCCTTCCTTCCTTCCTTCCTTCCTTCCTCTTTCTGCCATTTCCTTCTTCTCTTCATAGCCTCCATTTCTTCTTTCCTTTGAGTGGACCTGCGCTGGACAGCTCCCTTTAGAGTCCTCTAAACAGCAACTCCCTTCAAGTTGCAAGTTTTGTCCACTTGGAAGCCAAGCACGGAAATTATTTTTTTTTCCTGCTTGTTGAATCGTATTTAAGGTGCCCATGCAGGGAGAAAACAAACGCCATTTGTATGAATAACCAATCACATCGTAAGCAAGAGCCTTTGGAATTTGTTCAATCAACTCTGAATTCCAGGAACCTTGATGTGTAAAATCCTTTCTCCATATTCTTCCATATCTTTTTTTTTACATGTAAAATTGTAGTAAGTTTTTTCTTTTTCTTTTTCTTTTTGGCCTGACATCTCTCTTGCCCTCATCAACCTAGTTATTTTAACATTAGCTACTGATGGAAATTTTTATTCAAGAATTTTTTTCTTCCCTCCCCTGTGTTAGGACCTGTACTCAGCTAATGAGACCATTCTTTGTTGTCTTGTAAGGATCTTTTGCTTTACAGGACTTTGTTGAGGACCCCAGATGTTTTTCCTCCATATCAGGTTAAAACCCTGGATGCCTACCCTCTGCCAGCGGTTAGACTAAGGAGGTGAATGCTCATATGGATATGAAGCTCCACTTTAATTGTGCTGGAGAAATAGAGGCAGGGAGACACACAGAGGAGTGGAGGCATTGTGATTGAGGTGTCATGGAAACCCAAGGGATGGCTGTCCTCACCAGGGATCAGTCAAGGACTCTGCAGAGTCAGGCTGTGGGAGAGAAGGCCATCTGGGGCTGAGCATGGCCTGGGGATGCCAGGGAGGGGACAGAAGGAGCCACTGACAACACTCTGTTGAGAGTTGAACAGATTCTGATCGAGGTGAGCTCTGTGTCTGGCTCCTATCTCGGTTTTTGGAGCTGAAGGTGTTCTCAAAGATGACCTTTGGGGGGGGGGGCGAGCAGTAGCCACATGTGGTTTCTCTGTAATTGCTTCCAGTCTTCCGGTAAATTTGTCATCATTCCCAAACTGGACACAACACACGCCTACCACAGCGTGGCCTGCAGCCAGGACCGAAGAAAGTTTTTATCTTGCTTAGAGGATTATGATTGTCCTCTAAAGATGTGCCATAGTTTTTATTTCTATTTTTTAATTAAATTTTTTATTGTATAAGTTACAGAAGAGCCTTACTATCAGGCAAGTCTATAGTGAGTTCATAAAGGGATTTATACATAATCCTTCATCCTAACCAAGAGGTCGCTCTTGTTCTCATCGTTCATCTTCTTCCTCTAGAATTCATTTGCGTTCTCCCACGGATCTCAATTCATTCATTTTTTGAACACTTATTTTAATCGTATGTGCTGCAGGCAGCAGAGCTCCTGGAGCTGGAATTAAAGACAGGTGTGAGCCACAAAGACGGTGCTGGGAATTGAACTTGGCCCCTCTGCAAGAGCGGTCAGTGCTCTAACCACTAAGGCCTCTCCCCAGTCCTCCCTTGTTTTAAAGAGTGTTCCTCACATTAAATTCTCAAGCCCATTCTCATTTTTAAAAAAACACTGTTGCATTCAGTGGTATGAGGATGTGGTTCTTGGTATGCAAGCAGCATGGTATTTTTCTTTGAATAACTTAAGAAATGTCAAATTTATCACTGCATCTAATAAAGTTGTTTATTTTATACTTTTTTTTCTAAAGAAGGGGCTGGAGTAGTCAGCTGATTGAGTTAATCCAGTCATAACCACTAAGGTGGGGTGAGGCCCAGGTTGGAAGCAGCCAGACTAGCAGGGTTATTGAGGGAAGTTCCCTTGGAGTGCTGGTCCTGGAGCCTGTCTCCATGGAGACACTAGAAGAGTGGCTATGATGCTCTTAGGGCAGTGAGGACAATAACAGAGTGTGTGGAGTCAGTGGGTCATGGTACTGACCCTAAATGTTGGTCAGTTGGCCATTTTGGCTCACTGAAATAGAAATTATGATTAAAGAATGGTGAATTCCACATTGCTTGAGAATACTCTAAACTTTCTGGAGATGCTAAAATAGCTTTGTTATTGAGTTTAGAACCCAGAAAGTTTAACAGTTTAAAAGAGTTATTGTTAAATAAAGCCAGATCTGTTCCTTAATATTATTTATGGTAAGCGGCATAATTATCAAACTATATTTTTCCATGTATATTTATGATGGCTTATCCTCTCAGGCAAGTGAACAGCCTCGAGGTTCCTGTGGTGAGAAATTAATTTTGGACTTGTAATTTTAAGTCTAGGAGTTTAAGAGAGTTTACGTAAGTACCAACAAGAGTGGGGAGCTCGGCAGAAGTCAAGGGCTCTCGGAAGTTTCTCTTGTGAGATTTATTAGAACCCCTTAAGTGTTGAGAGTGCTTCCCATGTTAATGAGGTCTATCCGCTGCTTTAAAAGGAGCCAGATATGTGGAATTTATGAACATATTTTGAAATATTTAAAGGGATGTAATTCACTAACTCATTAAAACTCCCTCTTGAAAATGACATCAAAGGCAGAGATATATGAATGAAGCCGTAGGAGTTTCCCATCGAGCAAGAAGCTCTTGGTAAGAGCAGACCTTTCTCTATGTTTGTCTTAATAAGTCCAAATATGAAACAGAAAATACAAAACAAGGAATGTGGGATCCCTTTTTATTCCTTGCTTGGATGACATCAGAAGGGATGGAGCTTCAGGAAGGACAGTGGTTGACCTGCCATGGCTGGGGAAGTGCATATCAGGTTGCTTAGGTGACCGCATCAGTGGAAGCCAAGGAGATGGTAAGGATATGAGTTGGAAGCAGAACTTTTAGGACACGGTTCTGAATGTAAAGAGAGAAAACGAGGTATAGTTTCTCAGTGTTAATATGTGACTTAACCAGACAACGTAATTACATTTAATCTCTGCAACACAGTCATCCATAACTGGTTCCTTTTGTCCTTTTTTGTTTTTGTTTTAGCAGGAGAGTGCCCTACCTAGTTGGGAAGGCACCTTTGATGGGGATCAGGGTGGTGCAATGGGAATTAGGAGGAGGAAAAATATTACCACAAACAACTGGTGTATGGGGAGAGAGTGGGGCCTGGGAGGGGAAGTCTAATCATGATAGTGTCGGGAAGAAAGGGGTGTTGTTACCTAAGTCCTTTGGTATCTTCACTGAACAAAAGGAACAGACAGATGTTCAAGTTGACAAATGCATGCCAGGATACGCACCTCTAACTTGTTCCATTCATACAGCTTTCCTTCCAACTCTTCTACTGCATAGGATATTCAGGGGGCCATCACTCAGAGTTGTCCAGCTCTAAAGGAGACTGGCTGTCATTCACAGGAAGACAGATGTAGCTGGAGATAATTATGTTAAATGAATTAAGTCTTTTTCAAAATGCAAGTATGCTTGTTTTGGTTATTTGTGGTTCAAGTATATAGAGAGACATAAAATTATATGTGTACATGTGACATGAAAGTAGAATACCAAACAGTCTAGAGTGACCAAGAGGACAAATGGGAACATGGAAGGAGGAAACGATGATAGTATGTAGACTTGGGGCACAAATATTCCAAGTATTTCCATAGTTATTGGGGTACCTCATGTAATGTAGTACCCCACGCAATAAAAAAATAGAGTTTTGTAAAGAAAATATCTTATGTCTGTATGAGTGTGACACCTGTCAATATTACGTTTGATGGCTTACAGTTTAGGCAGGAACATCCAGAAGGCACAAAGGATTCTGGGAGAGTGCCAGGCAGTAGATTCACCTCGAGAGATGTGACGAGAGACAGACTCTTGGTACTTGAGCACAGGTAACTAGCCACGTGGCACAATGCAGACTAGAATAAATGGGTTATTTTAAATTATGAGCTAGTTAGAGAAGAGCCTAGCCACACAGCCAAGTTAGTTGTAAATATATTTTGAGTCTGAGTCTTATTTTGGGGAGGATGGGGCTGGGAGGGAGAACTCTCTAACTTCTACAGAGTTTAACAATGAAAACCAATTTAAAAGGAGGAGAACTAGACTCTAGGCAGGGGAGAATCTTCGTAGGACACACTCTTCAGTCTGTTTTATCCTTAGTGTCTGAGCCCACTGAGCAGTATAGCTGACCATTGGAAAGGGGTGGGGCGGGGAGTTTCCACTTTCTGTCCCAGCTCTACAAACCAGATGGAGTCTGCTACACCAATGATGTCACTTCTTTTCTGGTTAATGATTAGAGAATAGAGGTCTAAAGCTGGTCAGAGGGCAGTGCCACCCTCTCATTAATGGAAGCATTTGTCGTTAACTCCCAGTCTTCCACACTGGGTTGGGTGATGCCACTCAGGAATGTTCGGACTCCGTAGACCAGAGTCTTTTGGACTGTCTTTCGCTTTGATATTCTGATGGTTTTGACTTCTCCAGGGTAGGTTACAACTTAGCGCACAGATAACCAAACGCCCTTCTGCTTCCAAACTGAGACAGATACAAACCTATTTGTATTTTTATTTCTATTGGGAAAGGCTGTCCCCAAAGTAAACCAACCTGATGGGAGCCCAAGGTAGAGCAAGGGAGCCTGGGAACTGTTAAATGGGAGAAGGCACATCAAGCTCGGACATTTGACCTGAGGTATGAAATGAAAAACCAGTCAGCAAACACCACTGGTTTTTGCAAAGTTTGTTGTTGTTGTAATTTTCTTTTTTAGGCTGTGTGGTGTTTCCTATCTTCTTGGCTGTAAGGTTGTGATGAGATCTTGCTTAAGAGTGTGTGGGGAGGAAAGCAAGGGACCCTCCAGTCCCCGCCCCTGCTTTACATACTGTCTCCATTGCCCATCGACGAAACATATTACATATTCTATTATAATTCCCATACAAGCTCACCCGAGCACAGTCATTTGGAAGCTACTTTGGTCTGTCAAATGGCAGAAGTAAGTAGTGAATCCAGGAGGTTGGTTTCATGTTCCTGCCCAGACACCATTGAGCCCATTGATCTTAGTTTTCTTCATGAGTTTATGGAAGCTCCAAATACGGGTAGGTCTGAGCCCACACCCTTAGGCTGTCAATCACCCTCAGGTGCACCTACATCATTCCGTGACAGACAACAGTCTGACCCAAAACCTATGAGGAGAACTTTGCCGTTTCCTGTTAATTCGATGCTGCATCTTTTGACAGACAGGAAACAGAGGTGGCACAGGGGAGAGTACTGACCCAGAATTCCTGGGACCAAATTGGTAACAGGAGGGAAGGGTTGGGAACAATAGGTGTGGGGGATCCTCTGAGGATCCGTTGCTGGGATTGGAGTCCTGTCTTAAGGACCAGAGTCCCAATAAAAGCTGCCTCGGATTGTTTAAACCAACTTCAGCCTCCCTGTGCTTCCAACCTTCCATCCTGCCACTTCGAGGGCAAGCCTGCAGACATGACACCCAGCCCAGAAATCTCCCGCCTCACAGAGAGGTCATACCTGCCCCAGAAAATATGATGGGAGTAGCAATGGTGCACAGAGCTGGGAAGTTTCTTTTGCCCTCCCTTTCCCAAGACTGGGGCATTGGGATGAAAATATTTCTGCCGCAGTCTCTGCAATTTGTTGAAGTCGGCTCGTCATCAAAAGGGCAACTTCCTCACAAAATGAACCCACTCAGCGATTGCTCCTTTTGGGAGTTTGCTTTTGTTCCCCGGAGTCACTTTATCTGGAACTTCAATTTTTGGATCACATCTGTCGCTGAGGTATTTATGGTTATTTTGCTATTTGTTTCCTCTTTGATGAAGGGCCCCGAGAGAGGGTGACTCCCCAACCTCTTTGCTGCACTGTGACCTTTGGCATCCACGGTCACACGGGAATACTTAGGATCCATAATTACAGTTACCCTGCTGAATTATGAGACCTTTACAATAGGATCTAGAATGGACCTTCAGGGCAAAGCTCCCTTCATCACCACCATCATAGCAACCTTCTTCTACCCTGTACCAACATCCATCATATCCCTGAGGAGGGATTCAGGAGAGGCCACACAGACTGGCCTCCCAACTATCTAGCTGTGAGCAGTCGGCTGACCTCACTTGCCCAGAGTTCCATGTTCTCAGGCTGACCACTGGCCTTTTCCTCTGCACACTCTAGAACATTCTTGTCACTATGGAGCATGCCCAGAGCCAGGTGGTCTCTGCTTCAACCACGCCACGCCCATTCTGGATCCTTCTCTTGTTAGCTTTACCAAGAAGCAGTTTCTCTAGCATACATTTCTCTGTTATTGCTCATGCTGATGGGGCCGTTCAGCTAAGTGCATATTTAACTTGATACAAATATAAAAGCCGCATCCATAATCTTAAAATCATTCCACGGTGTCCATGGGGGGAGGAGTGGGGGAAGGGGTCAGTTCCAGCCCCATGTGAAAGTCTCTTCATGGTCAATCTCCTTATACAAAATACTGCATTTTCTTGCAGGTGAATTACAGAAAATCTTCCAAACATTTTCACATCACTTTGTGGATTCTGTATACTAGATAATACAATGCAAATATCATGTAAATTATTGAAATCATTGCCATATTGCCTAGGGAATACTAACAGGGAAAATTACCGGGCATATTTGGTGCAGAACAAGGTCCTCTGAGCAAAGCAGTTACTACCTCCTGGAGGTCAGCTGCACTTGCTTGTTGAGATCTCACCCCTTTAAACTGGGCTTGTTGACTGACATGCCTCCATAGAAGTGGTGGGTACCAGGGCCATTGGCTCCTAACCTCAGATTTTAGCCAGTCCTCCAAACAGTTTGTATGCAAGTTTTCTCTAATTACACATGGCCACACAAGTCTGAGAAGCTAGAGTCTATAGACTGGGAAGGTTAACTAAAGGGCTCCTTCTGTGAAGCTATAGGAAGCTATCATCCATGCTGGGTATCTACTCTGAGTGTTGCTGTGATGGGGTTCCAGGCTTCTGTCACTAATTGCTCCTCCACTCTTTGTAACTAAGCCCATCCAAAGTACTGCTTTCTGTGGGAGTTTGAATAGGAATGCCCCCATAAGTATTTGAATGCTGGATCCTTAGAGAGTGGCACTACTTGATAGAGATTAGGAGGTGTGGCCTTGCTGGAGTAGGTATGGACTTGTTGGAGGAAGTGTGTCACTGCAGGTGGGCTTTGGGGGTTTCAAATGCTTAAGCTAGGCCCAGCAGCTCTCTCTTTCTGCAGCCCAAGGATATGGATGTAGAACTTTCCAGCACGATGTCTGCCTGAGCTCTGCCATGTTTCCTGTCTTGATGATAATGGACTAAACCTCTGAAATTGTAAGCCAGCCCCAATGAAATACTTTCCCATATAAGAGTTGCCACTGTCATAGTGTCTCTTCACAGCAGTAGAACAATGACTAAGACTATTCCCCAGAGTGTGCCTTGGGTGGGATTATACTTTAGTTTGTTGTTGGGGCCTTAGGAGGAAGAGGAGACATTGCTTATGTCTCCCTCCAGGAAAGGAACTTCCTTAACAAAGTTCAATACAGATACAATCATTTAGGATATTTTCTATACACAGCTGGTTGGGACTTTGAAGGTGGGGCCACCAGATATGAGGGGTGATGTAGGGGGTGGTTCTGATGCTAAGGTCTTGTTCCCCAGTTGGTTCTTGATCCATTAGTAAAGATGCTAGCGGCCAATGAGCTGAGAGGAGTAGATGGGATTTCTGGGTCCCCGCAGGCAAGCTAGCAGACACAGGGGAGAGAAAAGGAGACTTTTACCACGCTTCGGAGGAAGAAAGGGTGACCAGTCATGTGAGACCTCGGGCAGAGAAAGCCAACAGAAGTGCTGATACTGCTGCCAAAACACAAAACCTCAAATCTAAAGGGATCCAGATATTTCCCTGAGATACCCCAGCAGACATGTCTGTATATCGTGTGCGTGTGCGTGTGTGTGTACATGTTTGGGTGGATGCACATGTGTGGGTAGGTATATATGTACGCATGTGCTTGCGTATATGTAGACCAGAATACATCCTTGGCTCTTGTTCCTCAGGTACCTACCGCAGACCTTGATACGGTCTTGACATGGAGTCTCTCACTGGCTTACAACTCACCACTCAGGCTAGGTGGCTGGTCACCAAGCCTCAGGAATCTGTCTTTCTCGGCCTCCCCATTACTGGGCACAAAAAATGTGCACAACCATGCCAAGTTTTTCAAATGGTGACCAAGCTAGCTCAGTCAGTCAACAGGGTCTCAAGGGAGGGAGGGAGGATTGAAAAGAAAAATAGACAATTAGGCAACATTATAACATGACTCCAGCCAGTGCTGAGGCTGAAGAGGGTTTATTTTTTTCCCCAGTCAGCTTTTATACCATTCTATGTACTTGCAGAGAATAGGGTCAGTTCTCAGATCAAAGACAAAGTAATCAAACAAGTCAATGAACAAAGAGATCACACCAGGTAGTAATCAAACAAAGCAATAAACAAAGTCCCCAGAGTTACTGGGTCTGGGGAATTATGAGGATTACCAAGACAAAAGGGAAGTCACATGTTCCTTGGCTATGTTCACTGTGAGCCCAGTGAGACCTCAGGTCTTCATGAGCAAAGCAAGCACTCTACTGACTGAGTCAACTCCCCGGAGCCTGTACTTCCATGCCTAAGAGCTCTCAACTCAAAGTCAGGGAAGCCTAACCTTGTGGAGAATAGACAGGAAAGCTGTCTGCCTCCCCATGCAGACACTATGTCACCAACAATGGCCACGGGGGCACCATGACCCATTGAGATCAATTCTTTCCATTTCAGAAGCATAGAGTAATTTGGTATTTTACATAAACTATTTTCTAATTTGCGATTTTTGGCATCTAATTCAGAATATTCCCTTCATTAGACCATTCCAACCCAGGTCTTCAAATAATTTACCAAGTATCATTTAGTAAATCCTAACTCAAAAAATCACCTCTGCACGCACTTCACATGCCTATCCAATTTCCAGTCAGTGGTTGTCGTTCAAACATGTAAATTTAATTTTATCCTATTTTCTGATTTTGCAACTGAAGTCAGAAGTATGAATTTTACATCCAACCTCAGCGTTCCCCAAATGCAATACTTTCTCGTGATATATTTAGCCTACAAAACTGTTTGACCAGTTTATAGTGTCCACTCCTGGCCACATTGATCTGAGGATTGCCTATGGTATGTAAGGTCTTCTCATTGGAGGAGGCTTAGTGAGGAACAACATTCTGGGAGGAGATCCCCATGATCACACAGGGCTGGTGTGAAAAACTGGGACATGAGAAATTTATACACTAGACTCAAAAGAAAGGTGTGTTGGTGACAATCACTGCACACAGTATGGGTACCACCACTGCCTGGCAGTTTCTCATCTACTACAGATATCATCGGTAGTTGATCACAGCCCAAGGTCAACATGCCCCACAGCACGTCAGCCAATCTGCTTACATGGTACACTGCAGTTAGGCCTGATGCAATCTGGACTCATACCTTCCTTGTTCATACTGCTCTCCCTGGTTTTATGGACATGCTCATTCACTCAATCGTACTGGGTGCTGTACAGTTCCCATGCAGATTCAAGACTTCTGTCATTCAGAAGGCTTCCTACAGATGGCACATGCCACTTAGATCAATGGTTTTCTACACCTTTCTGCTTATGCAAATGCTATGGCTAAGCTGAGTGCCTCCTCTTAAAGGATGCTTGTGTGCACACACAGCTCTCAATATATGCCCTGCTCATGGAGTCTCTGATGGGCATCTCCGGTACTGGATGTTCACACTGGTTGGCCTGACTCATGCTGGGGGGAAGTAATGATATCCTCGTGTAAGTGTTGGGAAAGGATGTGGATGATGCTTCCTTCTGATTTTCTCTGGACTTTATATCGTGTGTCTTTTCCCTTCGCTGCCTTATGTGTGCATCTATGCACTGTGGCAAATCACAGACGTGTACCAAATCCTGCATGTTTTCCAAGTAACACCTCAAACAGGGGCTGATTTGGGAAACCCTGGGCCAGACCCCACTCACAGTATATTACCCTGTATCGGAGGCATTCCTCCACTGTCTCTTATTTCTGTCTTTGTGCCACTTTGCAGTTCATGGTGGGTTCAAGATGCATGTTCCATGAACAGATGATTGTAGTTGTTGAGAGGAGGGATCTGAGGACATTTCATGCCTCGTGAGAGCTCAGAGTTAAATGTCAAGACTCTCAGTGGAACAAATGACTGATGGTTTCCCACCCATGTCCCTTTGGGCAGGGATGTTGTTGGCTATTCCTGGGTCTCTACACTCTAACCTTAGCATGTCACCTTTGTGCAGCAACAGCATCATAATCTGAGTTGGACACAACTCACTGCTATAGTTTTTATCTACAGACAAAGCATTTTGCAGCAATGGAAGCAACCAGAAGTGTTTCCAGAGGTAGAACTGTGTTCTACATGTGTGCAAGTCCCATGAATGTGTCTGTTGTGGCATGCCAGAAGACAGAAGACATATTTATTTATGTAACCTGCGATTTGGTATCCACAGAGCAGTGTTTATAATTCTAAGTTTGCGTCTTTGATTCTCTGAGTCACTGAGTCTTGGATTGTTCATCCATAAGATGCACTTAAGAGCCCAGGTCACGGGGACTTGGCAGCGAAATGACATCATGTCTGCATGAGCATCATACCTGACCAAAGTCACCAATGTCTTAGAAACATTAGCTGTGTGGACTGGCCACCACGGGTTGGGCTATCTGAGCCAGGGAAACTGTATTTAAGAAGGAGAGTGTTTGTGAAATGATACTCTGGGGACCATGCCCGTGGAAGGACAGATGGGACAGTGATGATGAGCAGTGAGGTACTAAGGAAAGTGTTAGTTGACTCCCCAAGGGCATTTTGTGACAGGGTGGCTTAGGGGATGTCCCTAGTGAGGCTGAGCTAGCCAGGTTTTTGGATTTTGGTTTCTGCATCAGTCAATCATCAGATGCAGCTGCCCAAGAGAGGACACAGCCTTGGCCGAGACACTACTCTGCAGCTGAGGCTATTCCAAGAGGGGTGGAGAGCTACCAACTCAGCTGACTGCTCTCCCAGCAGTGGTATAAAAATGTTCTGTCCTTGAGAGGCAAGGCAGGGTGGCCTTTGAAGTCCCAAGCTCAGTAAAGGATGGTAGTGACGAGGAGGGTGGTATCCATGAAGAGAATATAATAAGTTAACACAGAATCAAAGATGTCCCCAAATAGGCTGGGATGATGGAGACAGAGAATGCCACTCTTTTCTCTGCTTTAAAGCTGCCTGTCATCCTCCTGTCTTGCCCACTTTTTCCCAAGGCTGCCTGACTGAGCCTTGACTCTGATCTATTTTAAGGTATATTTTTAAATGAGTTAAAATTGGGTCTAGTGGAGGGTCTGATTTCAGCACTTGAACACATTTTCTAATCACCCCACACCCTGGCCCATGATGGCTCAGGCAAGCATTTCTCACATTGAAGCTCCCTTACAGCTCCCACTCGTGATAGAGAAACAGCCTCTTTAATCTCATTAGTAGATTCTTTTCTTCTACTACCCCTCACCCCCCAACACACACCAGAACCACCAAGAACCACAACCATCACAGCTACCATCACCTCCACCACCACCACCAGCAACATCAGCACCATCACATCTACCACTTGATATCAAGTTTAGTGTTCATGAAAGAGGAAGCTGGTGGGCAGGAGAGAGGATGCTGTTTCAAAGGACCCGAGGGCAGTTTACAGCACCCACAATGGCTGACTCACAATTGCTCATAACTCCAGGTCCAGGGGATCTGGTCTCTGGGACAAACACACACATGTAGCCAACACACACACACACACACACACACACACACACACACACACACACACACACAGAGAGAGAGAGAGAGAGACAGAAGGAGAGGGAGAGGGAGAGGGAGAAGGAGAGGGAGAGATAAAGACAGAGAGAAATAGAGCAAAAGACATAAATAAGAAATAAAAATAAATCTTATAAAAACAAAAATAAGATTTGTATGGCTATTCAAAGTCTTAAATATACATGTCATGAACATACATTGACACTGTCTAGGAGGACAAACACCTGAGCCAGCGAGAGACATTTCTCATTCAAATCATCACAGCCCGAAGGTAAAAAAGAGATATTTCTCTTCTTTTCACGGACACCATTGAAAATTCATATTTTCAAATTATTTAGCTCATTGATGGAACAGTTGCAGCACTGACCTTTGTAAATACATGACCACGTACGTAATATGAGGGACTGCACAAACAAGATGGTTGCTGGCTCTGTGATTTGCTCAGAGTGGACCAGAAAAGACATAACATCCACTTTGAAAGGGTTAAAGCTGAATATGCAGCAGTGGCCTGCACGCCATGGATTCTGTAGGCTGGAGCTCCATCTGACCCCTAAGCATTTGGTTAGGAGTTGTGACCATGCATGTACAGTCACGTCTGCCACTAAAATGGACTGAAAAAGAGCGTTTTCTCCAGTATGCTCATAATCGCAGCCCACACAGAGTCCATGAACATACCGTCCCAGGCTGAGGGTCCACAGGATGGTTTTGATCGGAAGAGAACAATCACACAGCTGTGTGGACCACTGGGTTCATGAAAGGGAGCAGATGAAAGAGAGAGATGGAAGACTTGGATCCACTTGGGGAGAGAGGCAGAAAGTTTAGATCTAAGCAGGAGGGATATAGAACAGGCTAAGAGGAGCTGGAATTTTAAAAAAATCACATGCACAGTGGCTCACCCCAGAGCTCTGCAGACGAGAAGAGCATTCTTCATTCCAGCTTGATTGTTCTTTGCCTAAGCTTTCACCAGGCTGATAGCAAGGTGTCTATCTACCTGGCCTCTCATCCAGAGGCTCCTGGGGAGAATCAGCTCCAGCCTCATTCATGTAGTCGGAAGGATCTGGCTTCTTGCAATCAGATTACTGGGGTTCCCCATTTCCCTGAAGACTGTCATTCAGGTTGTCCAATTTCTTACCTTCGGTGGCCATCATCAAAGAGAGCAGCAATGATGCTGTAAGCCTTTGAACTTGTTTTTCTGAGTCTGCTGTCCTCTCTGGCTACTGCTTTCTTCCGCCACAGAAAGCCCCTCTTTTAAAGGGTTTTTGCGATTGGTAATTTCCAGCCAAACTGGAAAATATCATTCAGGAAATAAGTCTGTTAATAAGTGGCTAATGTAGACTTGATGGATGAATGAATGAATGCGGCTGATTGGCCACTGAGTAGACTCTTTGGAATTTACCTGTTAATATATGATTAATGGATCACTTGATGATTTCCTTGGATTATAAAAATATCATAGAGGTTTTAATAAGTATATTGTATGAGTGCTTTGCCTATATATATATATATATATATATATATATATATATATATATATATATATATGCCCCATGTGTGTTCAGTCCCCACAAAAGCCAGAAGAGGGCTTCAGATTTCCAGGAACTAGAGTTAGAGATGGTGAGACACTGTGTGGGTGCTGAGAATCAAACTTGGATCTTCTAGAAGAGTAGCCAGTACTCTTAACCACTGGACCATTTCTACAGTCTCTCAGATACCATTTTGTATTGTGATGCTTGTCCCATAGACTATCACACTGCTGTATATATGTGTGAGATGGGTAGAGGCCAGAGGTCCATTTCGGATGTCCTCCTCAGTCTCTCTCTGTCTTATTTTCTTGAGACAAGGTCTCTCACTCAATTTGAAGCCTCACTGAATTGACTACACTAGCTGGGCATGGAGCCTCAGGGATCCTTCTGTCTTGAAAGCTCCTGGCACCAGGATTATATGTGTGAAATATTTCCCCCTACTTTCCCATGGGCTTTAGGGTCCCAAGCTCAAGTCTTCATATTTACACAGTAAAGCACTTTATTGACTGAGATATCTCCTCAGCCCCATGGCCCCTAAGTATAAGATGAGTTATGAGTTTTTGAAACACAGATAATTCCATTCACAGCTCACTTTCGTTTTGCAGGATTTTCAACACAAGAACAGAAGCCTTTGGTCAAATTATCTGTTTTATTAAAGTGTGTCATTGGGTTGGGACCCTGTCCCTGAGACTGACAGCTTTCACATGCCGCCTTCCCATCATTGCACTGCTCAGACACCAACTGCTCTATAATTCAAGGGTTTTATTTGTTCCTTTACTGAAATATTTACTCCCAGTTTGTCCTAAGCTAAAATATCCACGGGAGGATGCGTTTGATGGGCTAATTACATTTCCTCTAACATACAATTAGAGTGTAGCTACCAGTTTCAAAACTAAATGCTCAAAAGCAAACAGAGCAAGGTATAACATTCGTAGAAACTTGCAGGAAGATGCAACTATTTTAATTCTTTAAAGAAAAGATGTATTTATTTTTATGCTTGAGTGTTTTGCCTGCGTGTATGTCTGTGCACCACTGATATGCAGCACGTATGGCACCCAGAAGGAGATGACAGATTGGTATAGGACCTGGCACTTGTGAGCTACCATGTGGTTACTGAGAACTGAACCCCAGTCCTCTGCAGGAACTGCCAATGCTCTTAACCAGGAGTCATTACTCTAGTTCCTGATTCTTATTTTTGTGTGCGATAAAGCAATAGGAAGAAAACAATGCGAATCAGGGTTTTTTGGGTTTGTGTGTGTGTGTGTGTTTTAAGATTAGTTGTGAGGTTAGGAAGGAGCTTCATTTAAAAAGGATACAGGTGTCTGTAAGTCAACAAGGAAGAGTTACTTTCGTTAAGATTCCCTTTGTATGGAAATGCTGGGTTTGGCTGACTCCTATCGTTGAGACTCTCCAAGCCTTCTGAACATGGCTCTAATGACGGTGTTTGACTGAGTGCTCCCTGTCTCTGATTCTTATCTCTGCTGTGATTTGTCACAGCTTACCTTTGAGTACATTCTCTTCATATATAAACAAATGAGCAAATAATTAAGTTGAAGGAAAGAACATGTGAACTCATGTGCATGCATCTACATGGACACAGGTACACACATAAACAACAACATACAGACACACATGTACACACACACACACACACACACACAGCATTTCTGTTGTGGATTTGCTACTTAAAGCTTTGCCAAATCCTGAACCACCCCAGATGGCTGGTTGCTCTGTCCAAGGAATGGACTCCAGGAACCACACCCAGACTTATGCCCTTGGCTCTGTCATGAAATCACACTGTGCCTGAATTTCTCTGTGTCTCGGGTCTCTCTTCCATGAAAACAAGTCACTGATGAGAGAGGGGGTCTCACTCACACTAGTCATTTTCTCCATCTCTGTTGGGTCCTGGTGCAGGTTTGTGAATGAACACAACAGGCAGGTTACTGTAACTGGGAAAATTCCATCTTAGACAGAAAGGAAAGCAGGGAGTGACAAGATCAGACTTCCCACCAGGTGGTATGAGGCTGTTTACTACAACAGTCTTCCTGAGGATGCTGCTTCCCGGAGCTCACCTTGTGGGCTGAGAGTGGAAGGGCAGAATCACTTAGGAGAAGAGTTAGAGAGGTGGAGTTGCAGGTAGCATCTTTCCTGCGGTCAAAAGTAAAGACACAAGCAGAAGGATGGAGGGGGCATGGCTATGCACCAGGGAAATTGGTTTTGCTGGTGGACTAAGATGCATAAGGCTCCCTGACAAAGAAGATGAGTTAAGGTTAAAGATTTCACCTGAGATGGTAGGAAAAATGGCAAATGATACAGCGTAAGGTAGCAGGATGCCCCTAGTCTACTAACTCTGCAAAGCCTCAGTGGCTTCCTGACTGCCTACCAGGGCATGGAGTTTCTCTCTCTGCAAGGATGGCACCAGGAACTTGCTCCTAGTAACATATATACCTAGTAATTAGGGATGGATGGGGGTGGAGGGCAAAATTCAGGGAGAAGTTGGCACTTCTGGAATCGACATTCGTCTGGGATGGCTCAGTAATGAAATTTCCTGGAGTCTGAAGGCCAGGGGATAATTCAGAAATGCACATCCACTGCATCTCATGCTGATGCTATGCTAACTTGAGCAAAACTGCTGGGAAGTGGCCACATACATCTTCAACATATAAGACATTCAGGTTGGCAATGGTTTCCAAGGGAGTTGGTTTATTTTCCATTGTTGAGGTATGTGTGTGTGTGTTTGCATATATGTGCATCCATGCATGCTTGCGTGTGTATGAATGTGTGTGCTTGTATGTATGTGCATTTGTGCATGCTTGCATTTGTATGTGCTGACATGTGCATGCTTGTGTGTGTGTGTGTGCATGTAAAGAGCAGAATGTGACATCAGGACTGATTCTTTATTACTCTTCTACCTCAATCATTGAGGCAGGGTCTCTCAGTCAATCCCAGAGCTTGATGTAGCCACTCTTGCTAACTGGCTTGCTCTTGGTGTGTATCTCTCTGCCACCTTCTTCCTGGACTGGAATTACAGATGGGTGGATCACTGTACCACCAGGCAATGACATTGATTTCTGGAGATCTGAACTTGAGTCTTTATGGTTGTGGCAGAAGTCAAACCCTCTAGTCGCTGAGGCATCTCCCCAGACCTCTGTGACCTTTAAAAATCTCTATCTCTATCTTTATCTCTATCTATCTATTCAGGCAGAATACTCATATAATTAAAACAAAAATACTTTTAAAAAATCAATGAATTTTCATTTATTTGGGGGGCACTGATTCTGACTGTTTTTCTTTCTTTTTTAAACTTTTTTCCCTTTATTTTATGTGTATGAATGTTTTGCCTGAATGTGTATATGAGTGCCATGTTGTGCCCACCTCGGCCGGTAAGGAAAATGCAACTTGCAGGAACGCCTAGATGCTGCTACGGGAACCCCAGGAACCCAGGGAGGACTGCTTATATACACCCCAACACAGGGAAAAGCTTTGTGTCCTCCTGGGATTGGTCAGTCTGTCGGCACCTTAATTTGCATGCACCCACTCGGGAGGGGTTGGCGCCAGATTCAGGCTAGCGCCTGCGCAGTGATGTTGTTTACAGCCATGGTGTACCGGAAACCGGCGCCATCCTTTAGGCGCCGGCTGCCTAGAGTGCCACACATGTGCCCAGTGCCCCTGAAATCAGAAGAGGGCATTGGATCCCCTGAAACTGGAGCTATAGGTGATTGTGAGCCACTTTGTGGGTACTGGGAATTGACCCTGGGTCCTCTGGAAGAGCTGAGAGTACTCTTAACTCCTGATCTATCTCTCCAGCCTGACTCTGATTGTTTGTCATCCCTTACAGCCACCAGGCTAGAATGTGTCCAAACAAAAATATCCCAGTGCTATGGAAGGGAAAGGAAGTGAATGTCAGATTGTATAATTTCCAAGCTGAGTAAAAAAAATCATCCCTCCCCGCAGCCCCCTCTCTGGGAGCTCGATTGCTGAGAGCAACATCAACATGATCTTTTTCATTTATACTGAAATCATTCCATCTCCCTTTCTCCACAACTTTTGGCAGCCTTTGAATCTCCAGTATCCTGACCCGGACACTTACCTCCAGTGTGCAATGACCTGTTTCTAATTCACTTCCCCTGCTACAAGACTCCAGGCTAGAATGTCAGATCTCACTAGAGGGCCAGGAACTCCCTGGGAGTTTAGAATCCTCTCATGACTTGTGTCCTCATTCAGTCTTCCCACCCACTATTCCTCAGGCCATGTAACTCCTTAATGGTCCTGTCCTAATCCTCTCTTTCTTTCAAGATTTTGTAATTTTTATTTCTGTTGCAAAAACTCTTAGCATTTTGTCTAAACTCCATCCCCACAGTTACCTGGCAACAGCCAGGTTTGCACCTCCCCACAGTTACCTGGCAACAGCCAGGCAGGCTTGGCCCACCATAAAAGGGGATGCTTGCCCTCTCCTCTCTCTTGCCTCTCTCTTTTGCCTCTTGTTTTCTTGCTCCCTCTCTCTCCCCATTCCTTTCTCTCCTCTCTCCACGTGGTCATGGCTGACCTCTACTTCTCTACTCTCTCCCTCTCTCTGCCTTTCTCTGTCTCTACTACCCTCTTAACTCTCCTCCCCATGCCCTGAAATAAACTCTATTCTATACTATACCATCCCATCCTGTGGCTGGTCCCTCATGGGGAAGGGATGCCTTGACATGGACTACTGAGACATCCCCTTACCCCATACCTCACCACACTCCCACAGGACATATCTTATATCTGTTTATCTTTTAATAAACACATCACAAACTACATCCTGTCTCATCTTTGAGGTTTTCTCTTGTATATGTGTGGGTTCCCTCTTTTAGCTATGTCTCATCCAGTAGCCTTTCTAGAATGGTTATATACGATCTTTCAAAGTCTCGAAGGTCCCCTCCTTGTCCCAGTGGACATTCTGTGTTATCTAATATTCTCTATATTCGTTTTTCTTTTATATCCTCCTTATCTTTCCTGCTATCTATTCTGGGGTCCCCTTCTGTTAGGAGTATGGTCAGGTACCTTCCACAATTGTTTATGCTCTGTTGAGATTAAGAAAGCTTCCTTGCCCTGATTTGGCCACACTGTGCTTTTTATTACTTATAAATTCCTGTATATTCTGTGCCTGTGGATGGATTGTCCTTTACCTGGTGACCCTGAGAATAGAGAAAGCACTGTTCACTCATGACATGGGATAGAAGAAAGAGAAGATGACAGTCCCCTTACCCAGGCCTTTACATGGATAATCTGTGAAAGGAATGATAAAGGCTTAGGGCCCCCAAGGCCAAGTTCTCAGCATGAAGGAGATTTGTTTGCCCCAGAGGGACAGAGAGCAGGGAATACAGAGATAGAGACAGGACATAGAGAAGAAATCAGGAAGGAAACAAGGAGGGGGAAAGGCTATTTGTACTTTAGGGTAATGAGACCAAGGACTGCCTCTGGATAAAGACGAGTCAGACATAGCCCAAAGCAAAAAATGGTGCTTTATAAAGAGGAAACTTTGAGTTAGGATGATGGGTTTAATTTAAATTGGGCATGTTAATTACATGGGCTGGTGGAGGCTTTTGATTTCTGGATTTTAATACTTTGATAGCTGGACCTTGGTAGTCAGCCTCAGGAAAAGGATGTGGTCAAATATGGAAATAGACCTTGGGGGCCTGGCTAACTTTATGAATATAACCCCCCCTTTTTTTTCCAAGGCAAAGGGAATCTGGGGAAAAGAGGAAGGCTTGCTAGAGCCACATGCTCCAGTGAGCTAGAGTCCTTTCACTCTGGACTTAGAGCAGTGGTTCTCAAACTGTGGGTTGAGACCCATTTGGGGGTTGCCAGGGACCATCAGAAAACACAGATATTGAAATTACAATTCATAACAGTAGCAAAATTATAGTTATGAAGTAGCAACATTAATTTAATGTTTGGGGGGGGGTCACCACATCATGGGGTACTGTATTAAAGGGTCACAGTATGAGGAAGTTTAAGAACCATGGACTTAGAGGAAAGGAACAAAATGTTGGCAGGGATAGCCCCAGTCACTACAGTTAAGCTCTCAAGTTTACTAGATCCAGTTCCAGAGAGGGAGTCAGACCTTCAGGCAAAGAGTTTGTTAGAATAACAGGATGTGGTCTGAAAAAAAGCTTCTGGCTTCCTAGGGAGCAGTTAAGCAGCAACTTAAGGTCCTGGTGAGTGAGAGGGTCCGTGGAGGGGATCTGCCACAAGGAAGGAGAGCCAAGGTCAGCTGGCGTCACCTAAAGAGACACCGATACTATGTTTTCTTTTGCTTCAGGCCAATGCAGGTGTTTAGAAGCCCAAGGGCATTCCCAGATAAGCGGCCTCTGGAGAACTATAGACATTTCTGGTATGTGATATGAAGGTGGTACCTTAATCTGTCCGTAAGATCATCCCTGTCAAGGGCTTTGATGTTTGGAAGGGTCCATTCCCAGGAGGCGTAGGACTTGCTTTTAAGACCCTCACCAGGGAAAGAAGCTGCAGCTGGCTGAAGCTGGGGATTACCTGTCAGCTACTCAGGGCATCTGGCTCTCTGGGGGAGGGGTGTGTCTTGGTCACCTAGGGGGACTAGACTTTGTGAGAGTGACAAAGAATTGTTGGTACTGGAAAGAAGATGCCCACAGATAGAAAATGGAAATGATTGAAGAGTGATGGGGCACTGAGAGTGACAGCTAGTGAGCTGGGACAGGGGACTTGAAAGTGCTGAGGGAAAGTAACAGTTATAGATCTGAGGTTGGGCTGACCTTAGGGTTATGAACAAAAAGGAACCAACTGTCATAGATCCTCAGGGCAGCTAGGACAGTGAAAGCAACAGATATAAAGAAAAAAAACAAAACCTGACAAATTTGATTAGAACAGATAAACAGCTCCCATCAAAGGCATGGGAGGGACTTCAGGAGTGAGACTCTATCCAGGGACTGGGGGGGGGGGTACTTCATATGGTTCCTGGGGGCCGGTCCTCCTGTAGACTCCCTGTGCTAGTTAGTTTTTTTGTCAACTTGGCAGAAGATTAAGTCATCTGAGAGGAGGGAATCTCAATTAAGAAAATGCTTTCATAAAACGGGGCTGTAAGCAAGCCTGTGGCTCAGCAATTAAGAGCACTGACTGATGCTCTTCTGGAGGTCCTGAGTTCAAAT
This sequence comes from Mus caroli, assembly GCF_978045245.1. Classification (NCBI taxonomy): domain Eukaryota; kingdom Metazoa; phylum Chordata; class Mammalia; order Rodentia; family Muridae; genus Mus; species Mus caroli. The sequence continues at coordinate 131,297,787 of NW_028227259.1, read as the reverse complement.
CCCGGCAACCACATGGTGGCTCACAACCATCCACAATGAGATCTGATGCGCTCTTCTGGGATGTCTGAAGACAGCTACAGTGTATTTACATATAATAAATAAATCTTTAAAAAAAAGGAAAACATTTCCATAAAATGGGGCTGTAAGCAAGCCTGTAGGGTATTTTCTTAATTAGTGATTGGTGAGGGTGGGCCCAGCTCATTGTGGGTGTGGCGACCTTTGGGTTCATAAGAAAGCAGGCTGAGCAAGCCACTGGGAGCAAGTCACCCAGCAGCACTCCTCCATGGCCTCTACATCAGCTCTTGCCTCCAGGTTCCTACCCTGCCTGGGTTCCTGCCCTAACAGTTCTACGGATCTGCGAGTGAAATAAATCCTATCTTCCCCAAGCTGCTTTTAGTCATCGTGTTTCATCACTGAATTAGTAATCCTAGCTAAAGCACTCTCTCTCCTCCCTGATTGGTCCTGCCTGGCTTAGCAGTTTCAGTCTCTTGGGGAGGGGGGTTTCCTTTGTAGGAGCTCTATTAACCCCCCACCTTCTTCCAAATGTTTGATAACTTTAGTTGCTCCCATTCCCGCCTCTCTGCGTCCACATGTGTGCTTCGTTATGTGTGGAGTTCGGAGGACAACTTGAGGCAACCAATTCTAGCCTCCATCTTGTAGGACCCAGGAATTGAACCCAGGCCATCAGGCTTGGCATCAAGCACCTTTATCTGTTGAGTCATATCAGCAGCCCATCCTCCAGCTTCTCAATGGCAGAAGGCTTTTTTAAACCAGCTCCTGAGTTGTAAGTTGTAAAGATGGGGTTTCATGTATGTGACCATACCAGAACAAAAGCATCTTCTGAATACGAAGCAACCCCACTGCATCAAACACTAACTGCTTCCTAGCTTCCTCATTAAATTTGGAGCCTCGTTCAAAAGGCAAAGGCTCGGCACAACTGGCTCTCTAGGAAGGAAAAAAAACAAAACAAAACAACAAAAAAAAAAACCCTCTTAAAAGGCCCTTACAAATTTGGCAAGCGATTCCAGACTCCTAATGTGCCTCAGAGTCACACATTAAAAAGTCACAGCTGCTCACAGCTGTCCCTAATCACAGTTCTGAAGCTGGGCTTCAAGCGATTTGTTTCCATTCTCTCTCTGTGTCTCAAGGTGGATTCTAGAAGGGCCCAGAGAACCAATTGCAAATTTCAGCTAAAAGTTTTCATAGCAAAAAGTATGTATGGTGAAGCATTCTCACTGACCTGAACTACACGGGTCAGGTACTAATGGGAAATCGGAGCAGGGATTGACACACTGAGAGATTCATTTTTGTACTTAATGTAAGCCAGATCCAGGGACGACAGGGCTTTGCAATACCCTTCACCATCCTCATTAGACAACTTTCATTTAATCTGTCGCATGCCTCCAGCACAAACCTGCAAAGGCACACGATGGGACTTTGAATATCCATCAGTGGCACTGGGGGGCAGGCACAAAGTCATATCTCTTTGATGCCCACAGACAAGGAGAAGCTGCTTCAGTTATTAAGGTTGAGGAACCTGGATTTGGCTCTCCAGAGGCAAGTCAGAGCAAAGCTGCCCCAGGTATGGAGAATTCTGAGGAAATACCAGTAGGCCTTTCAAAAGTCCCATAATCCCATAAGTGTAGTCCTGCAAAGCCATGCTCATCCAGGATACGTTGTGCCTAACTTCTCTAATAGTATACAAGATGAGGACAGAAGAGTTTATGGACAGCTCTCATCTTCCCATGGGTGCAATGTGGCTAGATGTTTCACGTACCTGCTGACATGGCTTCCCCGCTGTGACTGACTGTCTCCAAGAACTGTGAGCCAAAAGAAACTCCTCCTTCATTGGGCTGCTCTTATCAGGGTCTTTAATCACAGCAACAGGAGAAATAACTTTTCCAGTTTATACATCTTATTTATTTTATTTAAAAAGCTATTTTTTGTGAATCTTGGTCATATGCGTGATGAAATATGATCACATTCCACCTCCATATCCCTGTGATGTTCCCAACACACTCCACTCATATTCTTTCTCTCTCTTTTTAAAATAATAACACACTGAATCCAATTAACTTTGTTTTTATTATGAAGACTGTTTTTGTTTCATCTCTGTTGTGATAAAACACCTGGGTAAAAATAACTTAGAGAGAAAAGGATTTAGTTCAGCTCACAATTCCAGGCCATAGGCAATCTTTGTAGGGCGGTCAAGGCATGGACTTCAATATCACATCTCCCATCAAGGGTAGAGAACAATGAATGTACACATGCTCACTAGCTTATTTGTGCTCACCTCTGGAATTCTCCTTTCTTACATAGTTCAGTATCTTCTGCCTAGGGAATAGTGCCACCCACAGTGGGTTGGGTCTTCCTAGATCTAGTAACTTACACAAGACAATCTCCCATACACATGAACAACCCAATGTTGATAGTCCCTTATTGCTATCCTAGGTGATACTAGATTGTCTCAGGTTAAAGATTAATGCTAGCTATCACAAAGACAGTACATGATTTTTACATAAACATAACAAGTGAAAATTATTCACAACCAGCCCCTTTTTAGCCAAAGGAGCATCTCTAAAGCATTCTAGCAAATGGCTCTTGTCTTCTCTAACAATACCTCTTTGTCTTTAAAACATATATTTTAAATATATTTTTTAATATAAACCTATCCTCAAAGATCTGATATTTGAGTTTCTATTTACAGCCCCATCACCCTTGTAAATGATGACTTAAACAATGAATTAGAAAAAAAGATATATCTTTTATAGGATATTTTGCTACAACCTGCAAGAAAATTACCGTGATAAAAATGCTGTGGCTATAAATAATCCTTTCTGGAATTGTAGAGCACACAGCCTGCTTACCTGGGATGGCACTCCTTTGCCCAGCCTTAAGGCCTTAGACCTGTCCACGGCAATTTGTCAATTTTCAAAGCCTTGAGCTCTTCATTTCTCATAGGCATTCCTGTGAAGGTTGGAGCTGTCTCTGCCATCTCAGATGCTAAGCTGAGTTTATTCTGATGTTTTGAGTTCACATAACACCCACTCACAACAAAGATTTCCAAGACTGTTGGGAAACATTATTCCACTCAGGACACAGGCTCCTGCTGTATTACTGACTTCCCTTCAACCACTCTTCTTTCTACTCTTCAAGGGCTTTTTTTTTTCTCTTCAAATTTCAATCCTGCTGTTCAAAGAGTCATTTGTTGTAAGTTCTGTAAAGGATCCAGTCCCCCTTTCCTCCCAAAAAAGCCACACACACCATAGAGATGGACAGGAATTACTCTAGCGGACATCTTCCCTCCACTATAGAGGCCAATAGCATGGACCATCACGTTAGAGTTCTTGGTCCTTGCATATCTTGGGAGGAGTCAGGAGTGAACCATGAGAAACCATGATAGAGGTTGTGAAATATTTTCTGTTAGTGATTGATTGACTGAGGCAATCTGTCACATTCCCTGTATGTTACAATTATCTATCGACCCATGATGATGAGCCCAAGTTCACCCCAAGCAAAGATCAGATCACAACCTAGTTCTGAAGTTTGCAAAGAACCTTTCTCATCTACAACACTTTTGGAGGTTGATAAGGGAACTTATGTGAAAATGTATATTTGTGTGTGTGTGTGTGTGTGTGTGTGTGTGTGTGTGTGTGTGAGAGAGAGAGAGAGAGAGAGAGAGAGAGAGAGAGAGAGAGAGAGAGAGAGAGAGAGAGAGAGAAGCCACAGCACACATATGGAGGTCAGAGGAATTGGTTCTTTTGTATAATCAAGTAGGTACTGGGGTACTGGGGGTTGAACTCAGTTGTTGGGAGGCAAGCACATTTACCTCCATGAGCCATCTCACTGTGCCTGGTGTTTTTCAAATTCGTTGACATCCAAGATGGGGAAGAGTTGATCATGTCTTTGTGTGCATCTCATCTCTCATATGCAAAAACCCTGAATACCCTCAACAGAGGCAAAAAAAAAGTAATCTATTCCAGAAACTTGGAACAAAGAAATTTGAGTTGCAAAGACTTTTGACAGAAGAAAATAAAACAAAACATAAAATTTAAAATACTGCATTGGTGAGGAAGGCATGGGAGAATGGTGGGTGTATCAGAGGCACTAAGACCTTTTAAAGTCATAGAACAGAGGGCCCAGAGGTAAGGGCTAAGGGTCACGGAGTATTTACCTAGCATACAAAACTCTTGTGCTCAGTCCACAGTATTGTATAAACCAGGCAAGGTGGTGCATGCCTACACACCATCACTAGGACACAAAAGGTCCAGAAGTTCAAGGTCATCGTTGCCTACATTAAGAGTTGGAGGCTAGTTTGAGCTACAAGAGACCCTGGCTCAAAAATAAATGCAAAAATACAAAACCAAAGCTTCTGAAGTGGGCCATTGGAGTTTGAGGAAAACAAGTTACTTGAATACACAGAGACATGATATAAAAGAAGAAAATAATAGGTGATTAAGAAAACTTGGTTGGGGCTGGAGAGATGGCTCAGTGGGTATGACTGTTTGCTAGCTTGGGGAAATCCCAGGTTTAGTTTCATGCACCTCTATCAAGTGACTTATGACTGCTTGTAACTCCAACTCCATGGGATTTTACTCCCTCTTCTGGCCTCCATGGGCACTGCACTCAGATGTACACATATACACATACGTGCATGCACACAAAATTAAAAAAATCTTTTAAAAATGGCTTACTATGTGGTAATCTGGTAAATTATAATCTCTTATACACTCCAGAAGAACTTAGAATGCCAGGCTTTATAATGGTGTATTTTCTCTCCAATGTCACTGAACCGGGACAAGACATGAAGAAATGGAAATGTACAGGTGTTGCAAAGTGAAGCAGGAGCCTGAGAGGTCAGAGGAAGGGCATGGCCAGATGAGGTGATACTATATCTGACAAAACCACCTATAAAGCGAAACATTATTGTACTTTCCATATTGGTGGTCTGGTTATTCCTGCATTTACGACCGGAAGCAATCTCATTAAAATTGGGAGCAAGACAGAGGTATTCACAGCTGCCCTCTGTATGCGCTGTGCTTGCCAACACCCATATGTATGAATCTGGGTCTAGTAGCTGTTTTCCACTGTGCAAGAGAGACAAGAGATTTGCTTTGCATGGTTCAGGAAGCACATTGGTAGGTCTCACATTCCATCTGGTGTCAGTCATTCCCATTATAAGGAACAATAGAAGGAAGCTTGGGACAACCACCTGAACATGCGTATACTTAGCAATAACTATGTGACACAGAGCATTTGACAATTAAACGTGACCAACCATCCTCTTGGGCTTAGAATGGATTTTTCTACCAATGCATCGGCCCCAACTGGCACATCACAGTTATTCTAAGGCAAGAACTACAATGCCAATTCTCTACGTTCCTCAAAACAATGCCCATCTTTTTCACTACACCTTAGCCCCAAGAAAACAAACCTGAATCCTGAGGTCAGGAAGACTGTCTTCCTAATAGCTTATTCACAACCAACAGATCAAATGCAGGGATGATGAGTTTAGTGGGCAGATATCTTTGGAGAACTTTCCTTAGAAGTAGAACCATGGACCAGTGCCATGGCTGCTTAGTGGTGAAGCATGGGGACATGGAACAAGGCTGACTGTGCCTCCAGGCAGCTGATTCTGCTTCCTGCTTTCCATGTAGCAAGTGCTCTCCACCCCAGTTTTCTTTATCAAACCTCTGCCCCAAGGGTTTTGTGGCCTAGTACCAGGACTTTGGATTTTATTTCCAGGGAGACAGCAATCCAGTAGAGAGGTTTGAGCAGAGAAAGGATGCGATTTAATTTATGTTGCAGAAGGATTACCGGGGCTGCTGTGTGACTACATGAGGGGAGGTGACAAGACAGGAGTCAGGTTAATCAGGATGGCCTCAGTGCCAAGTGGTAGTGATGGAGGGCTGAAATCACCTGTGCTAACAGGGAGACAGGGACCACAACCCTAAGGCAGTCCTTCAAGTGATAGGGAAAGATGATTAGCACCATTCTAGAATGTGTAAGAAATGAACACTCTCTCATCTCAGAGGAACTGAGTCAGAGACTCTGGGGGAAGGTCCTAGACAGCTTGTCTTTAATAAGTGATGATGCTCACCCAAATCTGTGAGTCTCTGTGCTAAATCACTGGCCCTGCACTAGCAGTCAAGCATCAATGTTAATGACAGTTGAGAAGATGAGGGGGAGGAGGGATTGGAAAGATTAAGCCTTAAACTGTGGATACGCTAACTTTGAGGTGACTGCTGAAGATTTAAAGCATGTTTTGCACGCCATTCAATAAAGGACTTTAAGATGCA